>NC_054605.1:4203433-4370933 GCF_004785595.1 Juglans microcarpa x Juglans regia
CCTGAGCATCTTCGCTATGCATTCTTGGGTGATTGTTACACATTTCCAGTGATTGATGCTGCATTACTCACACCTGAAGAAAAGGAAAAGCTACTGTGTGTGTTAAGGGAGCATAGAACAGCCTTGGGATGGACTATTTCTGACATAAAAGGTATAAGTCCTTCCATTTGCATGCACAAGATTTTAATGGAGGAATCTTATAAACCGTTGATTGAGCACCAAAGAAGACTAAATCCAGCAATGAAGGAAGTAGTGAGAGCTAAAATTTTGAAGCTCCTCGATGCTGGAATTATTTATGCTATTTCAAACAGCTAATGGGTAAGTCCAGTGTAGGTTGTACCAAAAAAGGGTGGTATGACGGTGGTGAAAAATGACAACAATGAGTTTATTCCTACAAGAACAGTCACAAGTTGGCGTGTATGCATGGATTACCGTAAGTTGAACAAAGCAACAAGGAATGATCATTTTCTACTTCCTTTCATTGATCAAATGTTGGATTGTTTGGCTGGGTATTCTTACCATTTCTTCTTAGATGATTATTCAGGGTATAACCAGATTGCCATAGCCCCCGAAGATCAGGAGAAAACTACATTCACATGCCCCTACGAAACATTTGCTTTTAGGAGGATGCCCTTCGGATTGTGCAATGCTCCAGCGACATTTCAACATTGCATTATGGCTATCTTTTCTGATATGGTGGAAGATATAATGGAAATTTTCATAGATGATTTTTCAGTTTTTGGTATATATTTTTATCATTGTTTGCATAATTTAGCTCTTGTTTTGCAGAGATGTGAAGATAAAAATTTAGTCCTAAATTGGGAAAAGTGTCATTTCATGGTTCAAGAAGGGATCGTGCTTGACCATAGAGTGTCATCTAAAGGAATTGAGGTGGATCGAGCAAAAATTGCAACCATAAAAAAACTACCACCTCCAAAGAATGTGAAGGGAATCAGAAGCTTTTTGGGACATGCGGGATTTTATAGAAGATTTATAAATGATTTTTCTAAACTCTCTAGACCTTTATGTAATCTTCTTGAAAAAAATTTTGCATTTGACTTTGATGATGCTTGTTTGCAGGCCTTTAATGCAATTAAGGAGAAACAGATTTCAGCACCAGTTATGACTGTAACTGATTGGAGTCAACCTTTTGAAGTCATGTGTGATGCAAGTGACTTTGCAATTGGAGCAGTATTAGAACAAAGGCGAGACAAACTATTCAAGACCATCTATTATGCAAGCTGGATATTGAATGAAGCTCAATTAAATTATACAATAACTGAGAAAGAGATGCTTGTTTTGGTTTTTGCTTGTGACAAATTTCGGTCTTACCTCATTGGCACAAAGGTGATAGTATTCACTGATCATGCAGCACTTCGCTATTTGTTTGGCAAGAAGGATGCTAAGCCTAGGCTGATTCGTGGATCTTACTTCTTCAAGAGTTTAATTTGGAGGTTTGAGATAAGAAAGGAAGTAAAAATTCAGTTACTGATCACCTCTCTAGGTTGGAGCAAGATGAAGTAAGACCAGATTTAGTGATCCAAGAATCATTCCCTGATGAGCAATTGTTTGCATGTGGGATCAAGCTTCCTTGGTATGCTGATATGGTAAACTACCTAGCTTGTAAAGTATTGCCACTAGATCTCACTTATCACCAACGTAAGAAGTTTCTACATGATGTGAAATATTATCTTTGGGATGAGCCTTTGCTATTCAAAAGATGCCCTGACCAAATCATTCGAAGATGTGTGCCAGAAGAAAAGATGCAAGCCATTCTCCATCATTGCCATTCATCATCATATGGAGGACACTTTGGAGCAACACGAACAACAGCTAAGGTACTTCAAAGTCGTTTCTTTTGGCCTTATATTTTTCATGATAGTTATACTTGGGTGAAAACTTGTGACCGGTGCCAACGTATGAGAAATATTTCAAGGCGTCAGGAGTTACCATTGAAAAACATCTTGGAAGTTGAGTTATTTGATGTTTGGGAAATTTATTTTATGGGTCTTTTTCCTCCTTCTTTTGGCTTTGTTTATATCTTGTTAGTAGTTGATTATGTGTCAAAATGGGTGGAAGCAGTTGCCACAACAACAAATGATGCAAAGGTAGTGCTCAAAATAAGATTTGGCACTCCACGAGCTATTATTAGTGACGAAGGGACCCACTTTTGCAACAAGTTGTTTGATATACTTATTTCTAAATATGGTGTGAAGCACAAGATAGCACTTGCCTACCATCCTCAAACTAATGGCCAAGCTGAAATTTCAAACAGAGAAATCAAGAACATCCTTGAGAAGACGGTCAATACTAATAGAAAGGATTGGACAAAGAAGCTTGATGATGCTTTGTGGGCATATCGTACAAACTTCAAAACACCTACCGGGATGTCTCCTTACCGATTAGTGTTTGGAAAGGCATGTCATCTCCCTGTTGAGTTGGAGCATAGAGCTTATTAGACAGTAAAGAAGTTTAATTTTGATTTGAAGGCAACATGGAAAAAGCGACTTCTTCAATTGAATGAGATGGATGAGTTTCGGAATGATGCTTATGAAAATGCAAAAATCTACAACGAACAGACGAAGAGGTGGCATGACAAGTAGATTCTTAGGAGTGAGTTCGCACCAGGACAACAGGTTTTACTCTTCATTCATGACTCAAACTCTTCCCGGGCATGTTAAAATCAAGATGGACATGTCCTTATACAATTGACAAAGTTTCCTCTTTTGGAGCAATAGACTTGAAGGACAAGACAGGGAATATATTCAGAGTTAACGATCAAAGATTGAAGCACTATTATGCAGAACAAGTGGAGAGGAACTATGCTTGGCCACAGACCAATCTAGATGCACTTTCAAGTCAAAATATGAGATTTTAAAAGTTACCAAGCGATCTCTAATAGTGATGAACGGAGTAATTAAAAATGGGCTCTATACATTCGTAGGCAAGTGATAACTTGCATAATTTCTTATATTTTACCACTTCTTAACTTTAACTTTAGTCTAAATTTATTTATTTTTGTTAATTATTGGCTTCATTGTTGTTATTTAAATTTTATTTCAGATTTGAAGAAAATAAAAGATTCTAGTTTTGGCAGCCCATTGTCTGGTGACTCTTTCATTTAATGAAGAATTAGGCACTTTGAAAAATAAAAGCCAAGAGAGAGTTTTACGTAAGGGACCTTTTTCGCATGCAAGAAGTTTTGGCTTTATGTGGGTTTCTATTGACAAAGAGAAGGGGGTAGAGAATGACTTTGGCGGTTTGGTTTCTATGAGAGTTTCACGCGTGGGCCCTTTTGGTTTTGACTTGGAAATAAGATGCAAAGCTGCCGTTCGACTTGGCTTTATAAGCTGGAATTAAATACAGGCCATTTGGTATGGAAGACGCACAAAACAGAAGGGAGGCAGCTGAAGGAATGAACGTGTTATGCGGGATTTGCTGCGCAGACGTGCGGGATGAAAGGCTGGAATGCGTGCGATACGGAGCTGAATAGCCAGTGGACGAGAATCTGGAACGCGGGCGCAATTGCTTTGTGAATTTGACTTTTCCGAAGAAAGAGAGGAACGTAAAAAAGAAAGGAATGAAAAAAAATAAAGAAGAGGCGGACGAAAAAAAAAAAAAAAAGAGAAGCAGGCGTGACGAATACTGCGACGATTTTCGGCTTTTGGCATTTCTTCGAAGGTTTCGTTTCAAACAATGCGGCTTGCGAGGGACGACACTGCAGATTACGAGGAGTATTTTAAATGTTCATTTTCTTCTATTCTTCTCTCAGAAAAATTATGGTAAATTCATTTATGTTGAATTTAATTTTTAGCATGAACTAAATTTTTTTTATTTTAGGAAAACGTTGTAATCTAATTCTGAACTATGTTTGTTTTTCTATGTTAATTTGAAGTAATTCTCTTCTATATTTGTCTGATTTATTCTGAGCTTATTGCTTCTAATTAACTGGCCATTAATTAGATGATTTTAATCTTGTGATTTGCTATCGAAAGAAGTAATTATAGGATAGATGTTGAATATTTCGGCATAGGTAAATATAGAGATCGAAATACGTATATAAACCTATGTAGTATTAAAATCATTGGTCTTATTGCTTTCTTGTTTTATTAATTTGCATACTATTGTGTAAAATGATGAACATGAATAATTTCCAATTGACTATCGAAAGAGGCTTTTGGATGTTTGTGGAGATTTGCTAACAAACAGAGATTATTAAACTTAATTAGTTAGATGAGTAAAGCATAGTAAGGGGTTAGGTGAAATCGATTTCCTAGAAGTTTTCTTTCCTATTAATTTGATCTTTGAACAACATCTTTCTTTTTCTTTGGTGTTTTTTTTAATTAATTTTATTTTAAATTGCAATTACAAAAATCTCAGTGACTTTTCTAGATAAAGTCAACATTAGTATAATTTCGGTATTTGTCACAAGTAAGTTACCAATCCTTGAGGACGATACCCTTCTCATCACTTTACTATAAAACTACGATACTGTGCACTTGTAGTTTTGCACCAATTAGCAAGACAGTCATTGGTGAGACATCTCCTGTCAACGAAAAGGAAGATAGAGTTGTTTTGTTGCACAGGAGGCTGGTTCATATAAGTCAAAAGTGGTTTGTTGGGAGAAGAAAAGTTTGCAGAATTACCATTCTGTGAGGACTGCATATTTGGGAAGTCTACATCGGTTAGTTTCAAGATAGCAACTCACCAAACTAAGCAAACCTTGGATTACAGTCACTCAGACTTATGGGGAGGTGGAAGGATAAACTCACATGGTGGAGCAAGGTATGTTTCATCTATGATTGATGACTACTTAAGGAAAGTATGGGTATACATTCTGAAAAATAAAAGTGATACATTTTCCAAGTTCAAGGAATGGAAAACTCTAGTTGAAAACCAAGTTGGCAGAAAAGTTAAAAGGTTAAGGACAGATAATGGCTTAGAATATCTGTCAAATGATTTTAATCTTTTCTATGAAAGGGAGGGTATGGCTAGGCACAAAATAGGAAGGGAAACCCCTCAACAAAATGGTTTAGTTGAGAGGATGAATAGAACCATATTGGAGTGGGTAAGATGTATGTTGTCAACCTCAGGATTACCAAAATCATTTTGTGATAAGGTTGTTGTTACAGCAATACACCTAATCAATAGATGCCCCTCTTCAGCCTTAAACTTCAAAACACCATAAGAGATGTGGTCTGGAAAGCCATCTACGTATGACCACCTAAGAGTTTTTGGATGTGTAGTATATGCACATACCAAAACAGAAAAGTTGGAACCTCGAGCACTTAAGTGTATTTTTGTGGGCTACCCAGATGGTGTTAAAGGATATAAACTTTGGGTTGATGAACCTAGGAAACGGAAATGTATAGTCTGTAGAGATTTGATTTTCAATGAAGAGAAAATGGCTAGACAGAAAAATAATCAAGAATAACAAGCACAACAATCTACCACAGTTAATATGCAACTTGAGGTGGAGCAATCAATAGATTCACCATGTCATCAAGATACTCAAGTCAGGAAAATTAAGGATATAAGCTCAGAGGATAAACTCAAGGCGAAAAAAAACTCTTATAATCTGGCAAGAGACAGAGAGGGGATAGTTATCAGACCACCACAAAGATATGGGCAAGCTTAACTAACAGTTTTTGCCCTAACTATAGCTGAGAAAGAATTTGAGATGGAACCAAGATCTTTTAAGGAGGCTATGGCTAGTAAAGAGGCTGATAAATGGATGCTTGCAATACAAGAAGAAATGGAGTCTCTAAATAAAAAGAAAACATGGGAAATGGTTCCAAAACCAGAAAATCGGAAGCTAATTGGGTCCAAATGGATCTATAAAAGGAAAGAAGGCATACCAGAGGTTGAGATACCTAGGTACAAAGCTAGGTTCGTAGCCAAGGGGTTTACACAGAGAGAAGGGGTCGATTACAAATAAATTTTTTCCCCTATGGGTAAACACAGTTCAATAAGACTATTACTTTCATTTGTTACCTACCAAGACATGCATTTGGAACAACTAGATGTGAAGACAACATTCTTGCCTGGTGAACTTGAAGAAGTTAGATACATGCAACCACTTGAAGGCTCCACAACTGAGACCACTGGAGTCAAGTATGTTTGCTTAAGAAATCACTGTATGGACTTAAATAGTCCCCAAGATAGTGGTATAAAAGGTTTGACTCTCACATGATTGAAAATGGTTTCAACAGAAGCAATTATGATAACTGTGTATATTACAAGCAAATTGAAGGAAACCCAATATATCTACTGTTATATGTAGATGATATGCTCATTACTTGTAAGGATAAAATTCAGATTGATCTAGTCAAATGCACATTGAAATTAGAATTTGAAATGAAGAAGCTAGGCCCTACTAAGAGAATTTTGGGAATGGGGATAGTAAGGGAAAGGAATAAAAGGCTATTCTATCTATCTCAAAAGTCATATATTTCCAAAATTATAAATAGGTTTGGTATGGATCAAGTGAAACAAGTTAGTACCCTTATTGGACAACATTCTAAATTGTTGGTCACTCATGCACCAGAAACTGATGAAGAGAGGGAATTTATGGAGAAAATTCCATATGCTAGCATGGTGAGAAGCATCATGTATGCTATGGTATATTCTAGAACAGACCTGACTTACGCAGTTAGCTTAGTTAACAGGTTTATGACCAATCCTCTTTGGTACAAGAAGCTTAGGACTGAAATTTGGTGAAAATATTAGGATTGAAGTTTGGTGAAAATATGAAGCTAGGATTTGATTTACAAGGCTTTGTTGACTTAGACTATGCAGGAAATTTAGACATAAGAAAATTCTGGACTCATTTTGTGTTTACTATTTTTGGAGGTGCTGTCAGTTGGAAGCCAAACCTGCAATCAGTAGTAGCCTTATCAACAACTGAGGCAAAGAATATTGTAAATGACAGAGGTAATAAAGGAGGCTATATGGGTAAAAGGTATATCTCATGAATTAGGCATGTATGAAGGCAATATCACAGTTCACTGTGACAAACAAAGTACTATTCATCTTGCCAAGAATCAGGTATACCATGAGAGACCAAAGCATATAGACATCAGATTGCATTTTGTAAGGGATATCATATAAGGTGGGGAGGTTGGGATAGAAAAGATTCCAACAGAAGACAATCCTTCAGACATGATGACCAAATCTTTACAAACAATCAAGTTCAGACACTACTTGGACTTGATTAACATGGGAAATTGTTAAGTCCATCTTAAGGGGAATGTGCAAGAACAACTAAGAGGAAGGAGACACTTTCGAAGGTCTAAATGCTTGCCAAGGTGGAGAATTCTTATAAGGGATGTCAACCATTTAGAGCTATACACATGTCAAATGAAGAAGAGCTGGTAGCCAAGCATAGGCTCAATTATACAGAGGTGGAGGGCTGCAGTTTTTTTTTGTTATGCATTTGTAATTCTATAAAAGGGCCCATGTGGTCCATTCTGAGCGAGAGATCATTATTGTTGAGAATAGATACAGGAGAGAAAAGAGAGATACACGTGAGATAGGCTTTTATTCACAATGGTGCATGAGAGGGTGTGATCTTGTAAATCCAAGAAGACTGCATTTCATCTTCATCAATAAAGAAACATGCTCATTGTTGTTCCTGCCGTGGATGTAGATCATTAAGATCGAACCACGTAATCTTTTGTGTGATCTTTACTTGTTTTCATTACTTACAAGTTTCAGTAAGTTACTTGACAATCTTGGCTAGAGACAATTTATGATTTGGTATAAGATAGCAATAGAGAATTTCAACAGTGTGTGTATCTAGAAACATCTTTGTCACTCATGAGCTCGAGCTCGGAAGTTTATAAAGGGCTCGAAAATGCCAAGGACACTTAGGCTGTATTTGGATGTTGAGTTGAACTCATTTTTTATTTTTAATAGTAGTGAGTTGAGTAGTGAAGAGAGTTATGTGGGGCTATCTAAACTGAGTTTAAAGTATGTTTGGATATTAAGATGAATTTAATACTTTTTATGGGAAGTTAAAAAAGGTTGTAGATCCCACGTATAAAGATGTGTTAAGTTGAAAAAGGTTGTGGGTCTCACATGTAAGGAGGATTTGAGTTGAGATGAGTTTAGTAATTTGATAATTGAGTGTTTAGTATTTGGATGTTAAACTCAACTTAAAATTAGACTGAGTTCAGTTGAGTCTTGCAACCAAACGCAACCTTACTTGAAAAGATAACTATAAACAGAGCGGCAATAACATTTTTGGTTTTATTTTATTTTTTTAAGTAACTAAATAATATGGTAGCAATCATCCGGATCACTTTTAGGTACGGGTATATACAAATAATCTTCATTTTAACCAAAAATTTAGAATAATTACTAAAAAAAAATGATAAAGATGGATACGATACTTTTTTTTATTTCCTTTCATAACTATGTTGAAAAATTAATGTTATTTTTATAAATAAGTTTCAGATAACTATAAAATTTTATAAAAACCCCCTCAATTTAATGATAAGTCATAAAAAAGTTGTATTTGTATAACTATTTATTTATTTAACATAATATCAATATAATTCTGAAACCAAAATATCAACATAATTTTTATTTTTATTTTTAGGAAATATGCAAATATTATATAAATGAGAAAGAAGTACATACTGCAAGAGGATTAAGCTGAATCAAGAGATAAACAATTATAAAAGGTATAATGAATTGTGTAATTTATCGTATATAGGTGTTGATGCTGTAAAAATCGCTCAACAGGCCAAAGGGGAAAAAGAGTCATTCCCGGCTGACAAGGTCAACTTGGGCCTCATTCGGTATTGTTTGGAGCCCCTGGCAGTGTTTTGGTGCTGCTGTACGGCGGCGGTGCGCACTTCTATGGCGGTGAACGGAAAATAAATGCAGAGAAAGTAAAGAGATGACACCAAAATCTACGTAGTTCGGCACCGAGCCTACGAGGGTTTGGGGAAGAGAAATCTACTATAATATTCTTATTTACAGTCTCTCATGGTCTCTCATATCTCAGTATACAATGGTGATACTGAATATAAATTTATGGAGAAGAGACCTTCAATGGAGCTCCCTGTGTATCTGGTTTCGAAGCAGAAACCAAAGAAGGCAAAACTCTCTCTAGAGAAGAAGAACTCTGAAATGAGAAGAAGAAGAACCCCCTCTATTTATCTGATTGCATTTTCCCGCGTGCGCCCCTACAAGTAAGGCCAAACTTTTGCGTGTCTGAGCACACCCTCCTTGACAGGCCCCTGCATCTACCTTACCTCCTGACCCCCTATCACCCATGTTACCTCCTGACAGCCCCACACCACCCCCCCTCCCCAAAATTACCTCCTGACTCTTCTTGTCTCCCTCTTGTCCCTTAACTCCTAATCTAGGTGGGCTAGGCCTGGTGGTTGAGCCCGTATTGGCTTCTTTATTTTTTCTCCCCTTATAGCACCCCGCAATTTTTAAGGGCAAGAATCTTTAGAGGTAAAAATGTTGTTGACTTGATCTGCCCAAATATTTAGGGAACTAAATTTTGGAGGCCGGTCTCCATTCATTTGTTCCTCTGGCACAAACAGTAAATATTTCTGAACTCAGGTTTGAGATATGAGCTCGATTACGTAGAGTGTAGGTATGCAGCTTGAGAGAGTCTAAGGTGTGAGCTTGTGGATCGCCTAAGGCGGAGATTAACTCAACCGCGTAGAGTCCAAGCGCGTGGCTTGGTTAAGGTGGGAGATGGACTCGACCGTGTATGGTGTGAGTGTCGAGCTCAGAAGTTTGTTGTTATTTGAAAAGTGTATGTTCATTCCATGCCTTTGTTTTGTCGTTAGTGTTGGAGTTTGTGTGAAGTAACCCATGCAAAGTTGTCAAAGGGCCCGTCGACCCCCTATGTCCACCCTAGGCGGTT
Source organism: Juglans microcarpa x Juglans regia (assembly GCF_004785595.1). NCBI lineage: Eukaryota > Viridiplantae > Streptophyta > Magnoliopsida > Fagales > Juglandaceae > Juglans > Juglans microcarpa x Juglans regia. The sequence goes on from NC_054605.1 coordinate 4,213,326, forward strand.
GTCGAGCCCGTTCGGCTCGTTCACGAAGATAACCCGTGCATGGCAGTTGTGGAGATAGGAGACCCGTTAACTCCGTAGGCTCGTTCCCAAAGGTAACCCACTAACAGTGGTTATGGCTCAAACGTGGCACTTGGTGCGTGTCAAGAGACCTGTCTTCTTGCGACCGTAACGACTCGACTTTGTTAGACGAGGGGTCGGTGGCAAGTCCAAAGACTTGGGGTCTTACCCCTCAGCGAGTCAAGGAACTTGTCTTCTTGCGAGTGTAAGGACTCAACTTTGTTGGATGAGGGGTCGGCAGCAAGTCCTAGGATTGGGCCTTACCCCGCAATGAGTTAAGGGACCTATCTTCTTACGAGTGTAGAGACTCGGCTTTGTTGGACCAGGGGTCTCGTCTTACTAAATCACTTCGCCGAAGCACGGGGCCACATGACCGTTGTTTCCGCAATATAAGAAGTAATTTTGTTATTAGAAATTTCACAAATTTTGAGAGACAATATCGGAAAGTTTTTTGCTTTGACTAAAAAGTTGCCTGCCGTTGGTTGTGATTCTCGTGCTGAGGGGTTTGAGCAGGCGAATCTCGAGCTATGGGTCTTGTGCTGAGCAAATAAGTCTTAAGCGGATCAACTGCTTTTTCAAGTAGGACAGTGATTTTCTCAAGCTATGTTTTTCTAGCTTAGCATGTCCTATGCAGGAGAAGTGCCGAGCTGGTGGGTTGGAGATACCGAGCTGGTGTCAATCGTGAAGCAGGTTCCTGAGCTGGGGAGAAGGCTTCCGAGCGGGTGACATTCGAGCAAGGAGATGGGACGAATTGGAGATTTTGGCTCCCGAGTGTAGTGCGGATGAGTCCCGAACTGAAGGGCCGCGATGGTGACTCCCGAGCAGGTGGCTCTCGATCATGTAGTTCCCGAGCAGAAGAGTCCTGAACCGAGGGGTTACGATGGTGACTCGAGAGCAGGTGACTCCTAAGCAGGTGGCTCCTAAGCAGGTGACTCCCTAGCAAGTGGCTCCCGAGCAGGTGGTTGCCGAGCAGAGTAATTGCTGATGGTGGCTCCCGAGTGTAGTTGTTCCCTACTCGATGAGTCTAGAGTCGAGGGGCTGCAATGGTGATTCCCAAGCAGGTGGCTCCCTAGCAAAGTGAAGGTCTGTACCAAGCATGGATTTCCCGAGAAGTGGGGGTGTGTCTGCCGTGAGCCTCATCCCTCAGAAGCCTGGCGGTCAAGTGGTAACTACCATCAAGTCCACAGAGGTAGTGCCGTGAGCCTAAACGCACGTTGGTGCACCACACGGCTAGTAGGCGTGGCCCACCGGCTGGGGTGCTCGGAGACCACTTCATGGGAGGCAGACAGAGCCGGCGACCCCTTTGGTTGCCGCTGGGGGCCTAGCTGTGCCATGGTGGGGTTGGGCTTCGTGTCCCTTACCGTGGCTTTACCTGCAGGGGCGCACGTGGGAAAAGGCAATTAGATAAATAGAGGGGCTTCTTCTTCTTCTCATTTCAGAGTTATTCTTCTCCAAAGAGAGTTTTTCCTTCCTTGGCTTCTCCTTCGAAACCAGATATGCAAGGAGCTCCAGTGAAGGCCTCTTCTCCAGTAAATTTATATTCAGCATTACCATTGTACAGTGAGATATGAGAGATTGTAAACAAGAATATTATAGTGGATTTCTCCTCCTCAAACCTCCCGTGGACGTAGGCCCGGTGCCGAACCACGTAAATCTTGCTGTCATCTTTCTTTACTTTCTCTGAACTTACTTTTTGTTCACCGCGTTGGAAGTACACATCAACGCCGTACAGCCACACCGGAACACTGTCGGGGGCTCCAAACAACATTGAACAAGGCCCAAGTCACCCCTATGGGCTGCGAATGAGTCTTTATTTCCTTTCGGCCTGTTGAGCGATTTTTACAGCATCTCCAATTCATCCCATCTCCATGCTCGGATGTCACCCACTCGAGTGCCTCCTCCCTAACTCGTGAACCTGCTACACGATTGACACCAGCTCGGTATCTCCAGCCCACCAGCTCGACACCTCTCCGGCACATGACTTGCTAAGCAGGAAAACCATAGCTCAAGAAAATCATTGTCCTACTCAGAAAAGCAGTTGATCTGCTCAAGACTTATCTGCTCGGCATAGGACCCATAGCTCAGGATTCGCTTGCTTAGACCCCCTAGCACAAAGCTCACCTCCGTGCGTGGGAATCACAACCAACAGGAGACAACTTTTTAGTCAAAGCAAAAGACTTCCCGGTATTGTCTCTCAAAATTTGTGTGAATTTATTTCTACTAACGGAATTACTTCTTATTGTGCGAAAATACTGGTCATTTGGCATGGATGAGACCCCCTGTCCAACAAAGCTGAGTCTCTACACTCACAAGAAGATGGGTCCCTTGACTCGCTGCAAGGTCAGGCCAAGTTCAAGGACTTGCCGCTGACCCCCCGTCCAACAAAGTCGAGTCTCTACACTCGCAAGAAGACGGGTCCCTTGACTCGCTACAGGGTAAGGCCAAGTCCCAGAACTTGCCGCCGACCCCCCGTCCAACAAAGCCAAATCCTTACACTCACAAGAAGACGAGTCTCTTGACTAGCGTCGAGTGCCATGCTCGAGCCATAACCACTACCAGTGGGTTACCTTCTGGAATGAGCCTACGGAGTTAACGGGCCTCCTCTCTCTGCAACCGACATGGGCGAGTTACCTTTAGGAACGAGCCGATGGGCTCAACAACCGCTTATGGTGGACCCAGGGGGTTGACAAGCCCTCTAACCACTTTGCGTGGGTTACCTCACACAAACTCCAACACTAACGACAAAACAAAGGCATCAAACGAACATACACTTTACAAATAACAACAAACATCTGAGCTCCATGCTCGCACCATATGCGGTCGAGCCTGCCTCCCACCTCATCTGTGCTCCATGCTCATACCATATGCGGTCGAGTCCATCTTCTGCCATAGTTGGGTCACGTGCTCACACTCTACACAGTTGAGTTCATCCCCTGCCTTAGACGAGACACACACTTGCACTTTACGCGGTCGAGTCTATCTCCCACCGTAGAAGAGCCACGCGCTCGCACTCTACGCGGTCAAGTCAATCTCCCGCCATTGGCGAGCGACGCGCTCGCACTCTACGTGGTCGAGCCCATCTCCCGCATTAGATTCACACAAGCTGCATACTCGAACTCTATGTAATCGAGCTCATATCTCAAACCTGAGTTCAAAAATATTTATTGTTCATGCCAGAGGAACAAATGAACGAGGACCGGCCTCCGGAATTAGTTCCTTATATATTCGAGCAGATCAAGTCGGCAACATTTTTACCTCTAAAGATTCTCAAGGTCCTTACTTGCCTTTAAGAATCACGGGGTACTATGAGGGCAGAAAAAATAAAAAAGCCAATACGAGCTTAGCCCCCAGCCCTAATCCACCTGGATTAGGAGTTAGGGGACAAGAAGAGTCAAAAGGTAATGGGGGGTGTGGGGCTGTCAGGAGGTAACATGGGTGCCAGGGGGGGTCAGGAGGTAAGGTAGGTGCAGGGGCATGTCAAGGGGGGCATGGTCAGACACACAAAGGTTTGGCCATATCTGGTGGGGGGTGCACGCGGGAAAAGGCAATCAGATAAATAGAGGGGAATCTTCTTCTTCTTCTCATTTAGAGTTCTTCTTCTCCAGAGAGAGTTTTTTTCTTCCTCGGCTTCTCCTTCAAAACAGATACATAGGGAGCTCCAGTGAAGGCCTCTTCTCCAATAAATTTATATTCAGCATCACCATTGTACAATGAGATATAAGAGACCATGAGAGACTGTAAACAAGAATATTATAGTGAATTTATCCTCTCCAAACCCCCGTGGACCTAGGCCTAGTGTCGAACCACGTAAATCTTGGTGTTATCTCTTTTTACGTTTTCTGCACTTATTTTTCCGTTCACCACAATGGAAATATAGTCACACCGGAACACTAACAGGGGCTTTAAACAACACCAAACGAGGCCCAAGTCACCCCTGTGGGCCGGGAATGACTCTTTCTCCCCTTCTGGCTTGTTAAGCGATTTTTACAGTATCAACAATAGGATTTTTAACATGAGCCAAAGGCTTAAAGCAATTGGTTCTAGTGAGAGTGATTTATATGAGAGGTAAAATTACGGCGGAGAGTAGGGATTGCACGAGGTGATATTGAAGCTATTAAGTTTGTTAATTGTGTATTTTGACAATTAGTTGTTATTAAGAACCCTCACACGCATGTAATTAGCGCAAGGCTAAGGTATATATCGGCTGGAAATGGTAAAAAACTAACGCTGTTACGAGATGATAAGAAAAAAAGTAGGACAGAAAAATATGCAACGAGGGATGTGAAGGGTGAGATTGGATATCTGCACTCTAGCATCCTTGAGCTTCGACATAGATTGACGTGGAAAGGTGAATAATAAATGAGAAAAAGAAAATGCATATGCCAAGTAAATAATAAGGAAAAGAAATTGAGGTTAGAGAGAGGAGGGTTTTGAAGATTGACGGGCTATTTTAAGTAGCTGATCAGTATTACTGAACTTGCTTGGAGTTCTTAAAGCTGTTCAGTTGTCCAGATCCAGGGTTCTTTTGCTTCCTGGGAACTCATGATTATGCTGAGAACGTGATCGAGCAAGTTAGGTGGGCTGGTTTGCTTAGTATCATATTGGGAATGCTATTGCCAAGCTATATGAACCGAACTGAATGCTCGACTCGTAACGCATGTCAAACTTGAATACAAGATATGTATTTGCTCCAACGTAGAAGTTTGCTTGGCAAGAAAAGCTTGAGGAGGTTTTTGGTATATCTCAATTTTTCAGTCCTATCTTGTTTTTTGGTCCTATTACATTTTTCTGTCCTATCTTCATTTTTCAATCCTAGAGATCCCCCCATATTGAACTGAAATACCTCTTGTATGATGTGAGCACTTTGCCTACAAGAAAAACGGACTTTTGTGGCCATTTAATTGCGGCGAAAAGACCATTTGTGACCAAAACAGACTCATTTTGGCTGTAAATAGTCATTTTGCTGGAATTAACTGGCCACAAATAAGCAATTTTCTTGTAGTACCCCTAACTTGGTGCTCAAGTTTCGAGGTTAGGGTACGTGTTGCTCACCCCTATGGTACAAGCATTCTCAGGTTGGCCTATGGGACAAGAACATTGTTCATCCTTCGGGGTGCGGATACTCTTTACTTGACCCAAGTTTTAAGCAATGTTTGCTCTCTCTTGGGTTCGATCACTTTTTCCTCATATATATGTGGTGTGGAGACGCCCGTACAAGCACTCAGCACTCCTTGCTCGCCCTGAAGTTGTAACACCCCGTATTTTAGTGTATTTTCACTAAAGGATTATTTTTAATAATTCAAAAATTTATTCTCTTATTTTATAATTATTGGATATTTTAAATGGGTTATTTTATGATCTTTAAATTGTGAAAAATTAAATTGTTAAGTTTTCTTAATATTTATTTATTGTTGTACGTTTAAATTGTTCTTCTTTTAAATTAATTGATTGTGAGATTTAATTATTTTATTTTCATTGTATCATTACGTTTAAATTATTTTAATTGATTTGCTGTTTTAAAATCATCTTCGTTGGATCATTTTTGTGACCCAAGAGGTGAGGATTGGACCTCATTTCTTTTCCCCACTTTTCTTTTTTCTCTTTTTCTTTCATTTTTCCTTTTTCTTCCGCGGAACTCCTTCCCCGCCCGCAACAGTCCTTCACTCTCTCTCTCCCCGTGCGCTTCTCCTTCCACCCAACCCACTGCCGTCGCGCCGCCGTGCGCGACACAGCCCGTCCCAACAGCTTCCCCACCGGCCGGCAACCACCCACTCAATTTCCAGCTCCTCCATCGCCGCCGATAGCCCGCACGCACCACTCCAAGCCGTGGCGCATCTTGAGCTCCAGTGCCGCCGTCGCGCCACCTCCGGCCACCATCTCTTCATCACTTCATCCTCGACCTCCGAGCAACCCAATGGACCCAACCCCAGCTCCGATCGGCCACCGGTGAAGCACATTCAACTCCATCTCCGTTTCAGACTTTTTGGCCTTAAAACCACCCTTTGCGCCGCCACCCACTGCAAACCACCACCACCATTGGCTTCACTGACCTCTCTAGGCCCTACCCTATCAATTTCAGGTCTTAGTTTGTCTCCGTTCAAAAGTGAGTATTTGAGACCCACGGCCACAGTGTATTTTACACTGTTACGTTGCTGAGTCACCACTTCTTGCACCTCCGTGATCCTTCGAAAATCATATTATAGCGCTGTAAGTATTTTTCCAAAGAACTATTGTGATTTAAATATATTTTTACACTAACTCATATTATTGTGAACTGGTTGGACATGCCGGACTGAGACCGAGGAGTTCGGGGGTCAGATGGATTATGGACGGAGTTGTGTGTTTAGTTGGTATCGTGAATTGTTGGTTGTTGTGGTGTTGTTCATGTACATGGCATATTGCACGCATGATCATGTTTGTAAAGGAAAATGGGTTTTCGTGTACATGCATTCATGTTCATGTGTTTCATGAAAACTGGGTTTTCATGTGTTAAAGGATTTTGGGTGCATGTGTATCACGACCCCAAGCCGAGATGGGGTATTATCTCGGTGGAGCTCCTCTGGTCACTTGGGAGCGGAATATACTGAGTGACGTCCCCTGGGTTGTCGCTGGGCGACAACGAGATTGGACGAGATGGTCTCGTGCCGACTCCGTGACCCCTCTGCTGGTGGGGGCTAGAGGATGCTTGGCCACATACGCGCTGGGCGCGGAACCGGGCATCGCTCGTTGCGTAGTGGGTGCTTGGCCACGAACGCGCTGGGCGCGGAACTGAGCATCACTACGAAGCCAGGACGTGCGGATGATCCCTAGGGGAGATCATGGTGCATTGGTTAATGGAATAATGAGCTGTTTTCTGGGAAAATAGTGTGTGTGATTAAAAGGTCTTTATGTGATTCATTTTCTGAGAAAATGAGATTTTATTGATTTGGATCATTTTCTGAGAAAATGACAGAGTATTGTTTTTGGGCCAAAATGGGATTTTGGCGTGTGTGGAAAATATCTATTTTCAGAAAAAATGGTATTTTCGGATTTAATGCATATCTCATCATATGCATGCATGTTGGTAGCATTAATGTATTTTTATCTCGTGGTTATTTGGGTTATACTTACCTGCGGTACCATTTTGTGGTAACTCAGATTTCGATGCAAATGAAGCTGAGGGTGAGCCTGAGGATTCGGCTCCGCCTGAGGAGTGATCTGGGATCACTCGTTTTGGTTTGAGACTTGTAAAATATTTATTTTGGATGACTGTATAATTTTTAAACATTTTTACTGACTATTTAAATTGTATTAACAATTCTGGTATTTAGTTGTATTAATTATCCGCCGCATTGTTTTTGTATACTGTTGCATATACACACACACTTGGCACTAACGTTGGAATGTGTGACCCTGTTGTTATCATCCCGGTGTCTCGATTCCCGTGTCTCCTTACATGGGGGTCGTGGGCGCCACAGGTAGTATCAGAGCAGTTCGGCTCTGGATAAACCCACATGTCCCTTAGGTGAAGTACTTGAAATATTATTTTAAAAATATAAGTTAAATTATTTATTTTAAGGTATCATTTAATATGGATTTGTTATTTATTTTGTTTATGTTATATTATTTTATTTTACTTTATCTTAGTTATTTCAGTGTTACTTTTGTTTTGTGTTTGATTTTGTTCGGGTGTTTAAATGGAGTTAAAGATTGCTATGACAGGAAGATGGTGAGACCAAGAACGCAAGCCCGAAGATGAATTACCAAGAGGTGATGGAAATTATGCCATGGCGAGGGCGTTGAATAGGATGACAGAGTTCCTCCAACAGAATTTCCGACCATCGCAAGGAGATTTAAATAGAGCTGTCCAAGTTGGGTGCACCTATGAGCGCTTCCTAGCGCATAGGACTCCTGCCTTTACTGGGGAGGAGGATCCACTGCGAGCTAGGAGGTGGATAAAAGATCTTGAGAGAACATTTGAGGTTTGTGGGTGCACGAAGGCCCAAATGGTATTGTATGGAAGCTATATGCTGCAAGGTGAAGCGACAAACTAGTGGCAGACCAAGCGGCAACTCCTAGAAATGGAGTTGGGATCTTTTGCTGCTGTGTCCTGGCAGCTATTCAAGAAGGAGTTCGACTACCGTTTCTTTCCTGTTGCGGTGAGATGGCAAAAGGCTCGAGAATTCAATAATTTGGTACAAGGAGACATGACGGTCGAGCAATATGCTAGGAAATTCATGGAGCTTGGGCGATTCGTTACTCACCTCATTGCCACTGAGGAGTTGCGAGTTAAGCGTTTCCAGGAGGGTCTGCGCCATGATATATGCAGACAAGTGGCCTGTCTTGAGATTGTGGATTTTCAGAAATTAGTAGATTTGGCCACTATTGCAGAGCGGGAAAATACTTTTGTGGTAGGCTCCCCTCCAGGCCAGAAGAGGCGGAGTTTTGCTGGTGAGGGCAGTAGTTCTGGGTCACCGCATAAGTTTGTACAGAGAACTGGGACCCGTTCGCAGGCAGCCTCTGGAGTTCGTGCAGGAGGTCGAGCTCCAGTTTGTAGCATGTGTAATAGAGCCCATGAGGGTGACTGTGGCCAGAGAGGGATCCAGTGCTTTAGATGTGGCCAGTCGGGTCACTTTGCTCGTGAGTGTCCCAGTCAAGCTCAAGGAAGTCAAGGAGGACGAGGAGGTCGACGAGGCGGGAGGAGCAACCAGAGACAGTTAGTACAAGCCCGAGTATATGTTGTGACTCCTAGTGATGTGGATTATGGGGCTCCAGAGACCCACGATGCTGGGGTGATTACTGGTATGCTTTTAATTTAATTGTTGGACTTGATGTTTGGTGTGAGTTGGTTTTTGGATTTATTTGGTGTATGTATTTGCTTCAGGTAGAGTTCGTCTATATGATTTTTATGCATGTACCTTGTTTGATTCTGGGGCGTCTCAATCTTTTGTGTCCGCTACTTTTGCGCAGATGTGCAATCTAGTCACCGAGTCATTACCACAATCCTTGGTAGTGACTCTTCCAAATGGTGAGCTGGTGTGGTGCTCCAAGGTTGCTTTAGGCTGTCCTTTGGATTTTGGTGGGAGGACATTGGATGCAGATTTGATTGTATTCAAGTTGCTTGGATTTGACATAATTTTAGGTATGGATTGGTTGCATCGATATTCTGCAAATATCAATTGTAGAAGTCGGATAATTGGTTTACAATTTTCGGATGGAGAGTATTTGGAATTTGTGGGAAGCAAATTGAAAGCAAGACCTGCAGTTATATCTGCAATTCAAGCTAAGAGAGATATAGCATGTGGAGCAGATGCTTTTTTGGTTCAAGTGGTGTCTACGTCATCCGAGAAGAAGTCTTTAGTGGATATTCCGGTTGTGGAAGAATTCCCTGATGTATTCGTGGACGAGTTGCCTGGATTACCTCCTGTTCGTGATTTGGAATTTGTTATTGATTTGGAACTTGGAGCGGCTCCTGTGCATAAGGCTCCTTACCGTATGGCACCGTCTGAGTTAAAAGAGTTGAAAACTTAATTGCAGGAACTTGTTGGTAAATGATTTATTCAGCCTAGTACTTCACTGTGGGGAGCGCCTGTTTTGTTTGTCAAGAAGAAGGATGGTACACTTAGAATGTGCATCGACTATCGGGAACTTAACAAGGTGACTATCAAGAATAAGCATCCTCTTCCTAGAATTGATGATTTGTTTGACCAGCTTCAGGGAGCAGCTGTCTTTTCGAAGATTGATTTGAGATCAGGGTACTATCAGTTGAGAATAAGAGATAAGGATGTGCCCAAGACTGCTTTCAAGACGAGGTATGGGCATTATGAATTTAAGGTGATGTCTTTTGGGTTAGCTAATGCCCCTGCCGCTTTTATGGATTTGATGAATAGGGTGTTTCGGCCTTTTTTGGATTCTTTTGTGGTGATGTTCCTTGACGATATTCTGATTTATTCGCGAGATGTGGAAGAACATGCTTGTCACCTTCGTTTGGCACTTGGAAAGTTAAGGGAGCATCAGTTATATGCTAAGCTAAGTAAGTGTGAATTCTGGTTGGGAGAAGTTAAATTTCTTGGACATGTGATTTCCCAGGAGGGAGTGGCTGTAGATCCTAGCAAAGTGGAAGCTGTTTTGTCATGGCCTCGCCCTTCAACAGTTCGTGAGATACGGAGTTTCTTGGGACTTGCCGGTTATTATCGAAGATTTGTGGAGGGGTTTTCTCGACTATCTGGACCTCTCACTGCTTTGACTAGAAAGAATGCTGAGTTTGTATGGTCTGATAGATGTGAGAGAAGTTTCCTAGAGTTGAAGAGAAGATTGACAACAGCACCTGTTTTGGCACTTCCGGAGCCACACAAACCATTTGTGATTTTTAGTGATGCATCTAAATTCGGGTTGGGATGTGTTCTTATGCAAGAAGATCGAGTTGTTGCTTATGCATCTCGCCAGTTGAATTATCCCACCCATGATTTGGAATTGGCAGCTATAGTTTTTGCTCTTAAGATTTGGCGGCATTATCTGTATGGCGAAGTCTGTGAAGTCTATACCGACCACAAGAGTTTGAAGTATCTGTTTACTCAGAAGAATCTCAATATGAGGCAGAGGCGGTGATTAGAACTGATTAGCGACTACCAATGTGAGATCAAGTATCATCCTGGAAAGGCGAATCTAGTCGCAGACGCTTTAAGTAGGAAGTCTCAACAGGTGGAAGAAGCAGAGTCGTCAGATGTGGATTCTCTCCTTTGCGGGATGAGGAGACTCCTTATTGAAAGTTCACAGCAGGAAGAATTATTATCTTCGGTTTTAGATGTCCGGGTTGTGGATTTTGAAGAATTGAAGACTATTCAAAGAAGGGATCCAAAGTTGTTGCCCATCAGAAAGAGAGTCAGAAAGTCTAAAGGACCCTTGCACTATAGTCTGGATAAGGATGGTATCCTTCGGTTTCGGGATCGTAGGGTGATTCCCCGAGATTTAGAATTTAAGGAGCGAATTTTGGCAGAGGCTCATGCGGCTCCTTATTCAGTTCATCCAGGAAGCACGAAAATGTATCGAGATTTAAAGAGAAATTACTGGTGGAAAGGAATGAAGGTGGATATTGCCATGTTTATCGAGAAATGCGACATGAGCCGTCAAGTTAAAGCTGAACATCAAAGACCTGCTGGTAGGCTTCAACCTCTCCCTATTCCTGAGTGGAAGTGGGATGATATTTCTATAGATTTTGTTGTGGGTTTGCCGAGGACTCCTAGTGGAAAGAACTCAGTTTGGGTGATTGTTGACCGGTTGACCAAGAGTGCCCATTTCTTGCCTATCAATAACACTGACTCTTTGGGTAAGTTGACTCGACTGTATGTTAAGGAGATAGTACGTTTGCACGGAGTGCCCAAGAATATCTTGTCAGATTGGGACCCGCGGTTCACGTCCCATTTTTGGAAGAATTTGCAGGCAGCTTTAGGCACTAAGTTGAAGTTTAGTACTGCATATCACCTACAGAAAAACGGTCAATCAGAGCGTATTATCCAGACTCTTGAGGATATGTTGCATGCTTGTGTCTTGGAATTTCAGGGGAGTTGGGAGAATTACTTGCCGCTAATTAAGTTTGCTTACAATAACAGTTTTCATTCCTCCATTCAGATGGCCCTGTATGAAGCTTTGTATGGGAGGAAGTGTAGATCACCATTATGTTGGGATGAAGTTGGCGAAAGTAAATTGATTGGGCCTGAGATAATTCAAGAAATGAAGGACCAAGTTCAGTTTATAAGGACTAAAATAGCAGAAGCCCAAAGTCGCCAAAAGAGTTATGCATATACAAGGAGAAGAGACTTATCATTTGAGATAGGTGATTGGGTTTACCTTAAAGTCTCTCCGATGAAGGGGTTAAGCGGTTTGACAAGAAGGGAAAGCTTAGTCCGAGGTATGTTGGCCCTTTCCAGATTATAGAGAAAGTTGGGCTAGTTGCTTATAGAGTTGCCCTGCCAGATTATTTTGGGAATGTCCTTGATGTGTTCCATGTGTCTTCTTTGAAGAAGAGTTTTGGACAGCTAGAGCCGCGTTTCGTCGACTCTGAACGCATTGAACTTCGGCCTAATCTTTTTTATGAAGTTGACCTGACTCAGATTGTGGATTGGAAATAGCAAAGGTTAAGGTCTAAGACAATACCTTTGGTGAAGGTGTCATGGGGCGATCTGATGGCTTAGGATTTCTCTAGGGAGAGAGAAGCTGACATGAGAGAGCAGTTGCCGTATCTGTTCGATTGATTCTGGCGGTATGTTCTTAAGTTTGCTCCTAGTTGAATCTTATTCCTGTCTTTTAATGTTTGACCTTGCCAATTTCGAGGATGAAATTTTTTTTAAGGGGGAGGATGTAACACCCCGTATTTTAGTGTATTTTCACTGAAGGATTATTTTTAATAATTCAAAAATTTATTCTCTTATTTTATAATTATTGGATATTTTAAATGGGTTATTTTATGATCTTTAAATTGTGAAAAATTAAATTGTTAAGTTTTCTTAATATTTATTTATTGTTGTACGTTTAAATTGTTCTTCTTTTAAATTAATTGATTGTGAGATTTAATTATTTTATTTTCAGTGTATCATTATGTTTAAATTATTTTCATTGATTTGCTGTTTTAAAATTATCTTCGTTGGATCATTTTTTTGATCCAAGAGGTGAGGATTGGACCTCATTTCTTTTCCCTACTTTTCTTTTTTCTCTTTTTCTTTCCATTTTCCTTCTTCAGCAGAACTCCTTCCCCGTGCGCAACAACCCTTCACTCTCTCTCTCCCCGTGTGCTTCTCCTTCCACCCAACCCACCGCCGTCCCGCCACCGTGCGCGACACTGCCCATCCCATCAGCTTCCCCACCGGCCGGCGACCACCACCCTCCATTTCCAGCTCCTCCATCGCCGCCGATAGCCCCCACGCACCACTCCAAGTCGCGGCGCATCTTAAGCTCCAGCGCCGCCGTCGCGCCACCTCCGGCCGCCATCTCTTCACCACTTCATCCTCGACCTCCGAGCAACCCAATGGACCCAACCCCAGCTCCGATCCGCCACCGGTGAAGCACATTCAACTCCATCTCCTTTTCAGACTTTTTGGCCTTAAAACCACCCTTTGGGCCGCCACCCATGGCAAACCACAACCACCATTGCATGCATGTTGGTAGCATTAATGTATTTTTATCTTGTGGTTATTTGGGTTATACTTATCTGCAGTACCATTTTGTGGTAACGCAGATTTCGATGCAGATGAGGCTGAGGGTGAGCCTGAGGATTCGGCTCCGCCCGAGGAGTGATCTGGGATCACTCGTTGATATGAACTCGCAGGAATGAAATCCCTTGAACCCACAATCAATTTGAAAACTCCCCAAGAAAGCCAAATTCAAGTCAATGGATGGAAAATCTAGACCCGATGATAACTCGTTTCAAGAACCTAGATTATATTAAAATCTAGACCTGTTGAAAAACCCGTCTCAAGAACCTAGATTATAAAGGAGGAACGCCACAAAGGTTGTGATTTACCTTTGATAAGTTCAAGAGTTCGATCAAGAACAAGAGGAGAAACTTCAACTCACAAATAACATTCAATATTGTCTAACCTTCAAATGAGGCTACAAGGAATATTTAAACTAAACCTAATTAAAACCCTAGCCAAAATAAAGTCCATTTTTATCCAAAATGCCCTGATGAACAGTGTCTCGCTATAGTACCCGTGGCTACAGTAATGCTACAGTACCTCTTAAAACCCTAATTCCTAAAATGTAACTTTCTAAATAAGTCGTTGGCCAAAATACAAGGCCTTTTCGAAAACCCTAGTTCATTAAAAATAAGACATATGGGTCTGGCATCTTCAAGCCCACTTATTCTAAACTAATAAAATAAATCATTTAACCAAATTGGAAGTCTCCAATAACAATAGGCCCTATCTCTAGTCATGTCTTCCACAGCTTGAATCAAGTGGATCAAAGCTGGTTCTCCTTCTTTCAAGTCCATCTTGAGTGTTGGGCTCTAGCTAGCTTCATCCCAAGTGGATTGCACCAATTTGTGCATTGCTTCCTTGATCTTCTTGGCCCTTGATCTTGTAATTGGCCCATCTGGAATTTGCAAATGATCTTTAAGACTAGGCCCACCTTGGTTCCCATCACTCGTTTTGGTTTGAGACTTGTAAAATATTTATTTTGGATGACTGTATAATTTTTAAACATTTTTACTGACTATTTAAATTGTATTAACAATTCTGGTACTTAGTTGTATTAATTATCCGCTGCGTTGTTTCTGTACACTGTTGCATGTACACACACACTTGGCACTAACGTTAGGATGTGTGACCCTATTGTCATCATCCCGGTGTCTCGATTCCCGTGTCTCCTTACATGGGGGTCATGGGCGCAACAGAAGTACTCATTGCTTGGGTTGAGCGCTCTTTTGCTCACTCTTTGGGGTTCGAGCAGTCTTTGCCTACCCCTTTTGCCTGCCCTGGCGTGGTGAGAAGTTATGCTCGCCCCGAGGTCGAGGTATCTTTGTTCACCCCTTGGGTACGAGTTGTCATGTCTTTGTTCGCCCTGTGGGTACGAGCACTATTGCTCACCCCTGGGGTATGAACACTCTTTACCTACCCCAAGGTGCAAGCAATATTTGCTAGCCCTTGGGTTCGAGCACTTGTCATCTCAACTTGGTTTGGACATCCTTTGCTTGCCTCAGAGTTTGAGCACTTGCCTCTCACGTTTCTGGAAAATATGAAATTTATTTTTTTGAAATTTAAAATAATTTTTATAGGGAGAATCGGGCACGTACTTGTCACTTGAAGAATGTTATTTTGAGTACATTTAAATACCTAGCTATGCAATTTCGTAGAATATACATGTAAATATAATATATATATATACACAATAAATAAGTATATATGCATGCATTTATTTGTGATCATGTATATAGTATAATTAATTGATTGTCTGTTGTACTCTCAGTGTGGCGTGTGTCACTCACGTACCATCACAGTCTCTGTGTTTGCTTTTTTCATTTCCTCTAAGGTTGAAAATGCGATCTACAACTTTTCAAGTTGTATTTTGCTATTTTCTCATATGTCATTTACGTTTTCTGTTATTACCTTTGTTTTAGTCTCTTGGACACTTTGTTCATAGAGTGAAAGTCCTCTCGTCCTCCTTCGGAAGGTGGGGTTTGAAATCTCTACTTTAGGCAGAGCATGGTCTCTCAAACGGTTTGTCTGTAAAGAGTTATAGAAGTTAAGATCATACCAGTCACAAAAGAATTTATGTACCGGTGGAGCTCCGACCGTGAGTAGTTGGCTTGTAATCTGGAATTTTCCCTTTATGTATCAGTCACAACTGTAATTTCGCTTTTATGAATGAATGAAGTAAAAAAAAAAATTAAAGTCATAGCTGTGACTTCGCTTTCATGAATAAAATAAAATAAAATAAATTAATGGACCAAGAGTCTTGAGCATTGCTATTATAAAACTTTCACGAGATCGTGGATATTGATGCTACAAGGATCATTTAATATTCTTTTGCAGCAACTTCAAGTAATTGATAATGGTAGTGTGACTTCGCACGAGTCGCCCCCACAAGCGTTTTCTCCAAAGAAAATGACGAATACCAATTCAAAATGCTGAATAAATGCAAATGGATATTCTATTAACAAAGCAGCTTCCAATACAGTTTAGCAGGAATAACATGAGAGACAAAAAATCAAACTGAGCATTGCAGGCATCAGATCCATATTAGAGTTCTTCTATTCAGTAATCTTACACTACATATCTTTTGAGGGAAAAAATAAAAAGATAAAAAATAAGAAAAATTATATTCATCATCCCCACACACCACTTTTTTTTTCTCTTACTAAATGTCTGGTATATGGATAATGAGTAGAAAATTCAATTAGTTTAAGAAAAATAAAAAACTAAAAAATAGAAAAAATAGAAAAAAGTTTGGTGTGTAGTGTATAGGGATAATGAGTCGCAAGCTCAAAAAATAAAAGCATGTGTGTGATGTAAGGCTGCTAAATATAATCTCTCTCCACATTATCATATGAAAAATATCTTGAAATACCTGTCCTTGTTGGCAGATCCAGAGCAAGTTCCTTCATAAGCATCCTGGACAAAGTTAGACAAAGGATAAGCAATTACAAAATAAAATTCCTCTCTCAAGCAAGGAAAGAAATCATGTTCAAAGTAGTAGTGTAATCCATACCCGCTTAAAGTATGGAAGTGTTCAAGCTTCCAGTATGTTTGTTTAGAGATATAAACAAAGTAATGCACAACTATTGGTGGGTCACCAAGAGAATGAAAGAAAAATCCATTAGATCTCTTGGAGCAAAATTGGAAAATCCAAATCAACCGGTGGTCTCAGGTTTAGGGATGTGCAAAGCTTTAATCTGGCTATGTTGGCTAAACAAGGATGGAGATTGATTCAAAATCTCAATTCCTTAGTGCTCAAGTGTTAAATCATAAATATTTTCCTGAGCAGTCTTCTTCCAAGCCAAACTAGGCAATAGACCACTATTCATCTAGAGAGTATCCTACTAGCAAGGCACTTACTGAACAAAGGAACATTTTGGAGAATAGAGAATGATAAGCATACTCTAATATAGCAAGACAAGTGGATCACAACACCTATTTCATTCAAGATACAGAGTGTAGTCAGAATTCTGGATAAAGAAGCAAAAGTAAAAGAGCTAATCGACTATGATGCAAAAACTTGGAGGACATCTTTGATTGATGATAGTTCCCAAATGAAGAAGATGAGATAATAAAACATATTCCTATTAATCGTTGCAAAAGGCCTGACACAATAATTTGGAAAGGAACCTAGAATGAACAATTCACAATGAGAAATGCTTATCATATGCCCAAAGAAATGTAGGATCAACTCAAGTAGCAGACATCATGCAATAGAAATAAGAAGAGTTTCTGGTCAGTCATATGGAAACTAAAAATACCTCAGGCAAATAAAGTTTTTGTGATGCCTCCAACCCCAACTTGGGATCGGACGGTAACTGAAGTGTTGGGACATGTAACCTAGGCTACATACCCTATACATGACAGTTAAGATGCAATGCATCTATTATAATTCTAGCAGTATGCAATAAATCACAGCAAAAATTTATGTAAATCTATGTAAGATTTAGAGCAATTTTGTAAAATATCATGGTACTATGAAAACTAAATATCCCAAAAAGATTTCATTGTTTGAACATCCCAAAATACAAGAGGATCCAAAAGATAACAACTCAAACCATTTCCTCTTTTAACTAAAAATTTTAAGATCCATCTCAAAATCCTAGAATGCCTTCTCTACTTTGCTTTGTCCTTGTTGATTATCTTCCTCAACTCCTCAAAGAGTTTTAGCACTTCTGTTATGAATTGATCAGCAGCTTCTAGCCTCTCCACTAAGGATGGCTCCGATGAGCACTTAGGGCTCTTCGGGGCTTCCTTGACTATCAGAGGTGCTGGCCTCTTGCATTTTCCCATATCCGGTCTCTTGTCCTGTAACAACTTCTACCATTCCGGGTTGGGAATGTTCGCATAAAAATATATCTGTAAGTGCACAACATCGTAACAAGTAGTAAAGTGTTTTAAAGAAAACGGATATCGAACCCACAAGGAATAATTATGCTATTGAGTATTGAAATTGACAAAGTTTATTACTATTTAGAAAACTGAAATTTGAAGAATGATTTATCTAAATTAAATTAAAGAAAAGAATATTAAAATTAAGATTTTAAAAATAATAAGAATAGATCTAGAGCACTTGACTTCACCTAGCAAATTCCACACAATTTATTTTTCTTTCTTATAGAATCCCAATTATCCCAAGTTGATGATAAAATCCCTAAACTATTCAATATTTTTTCTTGAACAATACCAAAAATATCTCCAACTAATAACTCCATATCTCTATGTGAATTTAACTAATTGGAGACTCATTAAGTTCTTTGAATTTTTCTTGAAAATCACACTAATCGCGGTAAAGCATCTCTGTCTTCGCTCAACTAATGGTGTTTAATCCTAGAGCTTTAATCACAAATCACCTTTCGGTCTCATTGCAATCCAAAAGATCAAACAATAGTTAGCTACAAAATTGTAAGCATTAAGAACAAGAAATAAACACTCAATCATGAAAATATTAAAAATAAAATAACTTGGAATATAAATTGCGTGTTCAACACTAGGCTGCACCAAAGCTCTAGAAAATATAATTAGTTCATAATGAAATTTAAAAGAAAAATAATAAAACTGGTGTTCTTCGTTGAATTTGGTTGATGAAGTATGCGGCTCTCGCATCTGCCCTCCAGTTCCGCCTTTTCAATAAACACTTAAACAATAAATTCTGGAACTCTAAACTCAGACTCAGACTCTAAAATATAAAAACTCTTGACTCCGATTCAGAACTCCCTAACTTAAACCAAGACTAAAACTAAGACTAAGATTAAGAACTCCAGACTCTCTGTTCATCCCACAAGAAGGGATTAAATATATGTCAAAACTCAAATTTAGAAACAAAATAAATGCGGCTACAATCTAGCCTAAAAATCCAAAAAATAGTTTCTATACATATATGTTAACATAAAAAGAAATTATCCCAAGAATATCAAAATTATCTAAAATTGAAGATTCAGTGATATGCGGCTTGAATTGCAAAGTTCGAGAGGATTTGGTCACCAAAACAGTGATTGCATAACTCGAATTCAGTGGTCAGCAGCAGATTGATCCCGGTCGGGAGGAATTATCCCACTGGGTAGATGTCCTGTGCGTTGAATATAACTGGCGTGGAGGTAAAAAATGAACAGGCGTGGAGGTCACAAAGACCACACGACCCTCTCCTCCCCTACCGAGTTGAAAGACACTCAATTGAGATAAAAGACTCCTCTCGTCTTTTCTAGTTGTTGCCCACGATGTCATTTAGGTTGGTCTCTTAAATTGGTCATTTAGACTAGTCGCTCAATCTAACTGCCTAGAGCTTTGTCGCCAAATCTTCACGCCTTCTGGTCATGCCTTTTGGTCACGAGTTTCCTGACCTCTAGCATTTGGGCGAGAGAAATCTCTTTGCTGCCCACGGGACAAGGCTCCTTGCCCAAATCTTCTCATTCCTTCAAATCCAAGAAAATAAATAAAAATATGAAGAAATAAAATAAAATCAATAGTATTGAAGGGAAAATGACACTTTTCATAAATAAAAGAATGATAAAAAGCATATAAAAATAATACTTATTAGAAACTACCATAGTAAAATTTTGAGAAATCTCAATAAGTAAACAAACAGCATACCACAGATAACATAGGCATATAAAGACAAACCATGAAATGAATGCATGGACATGTAGTTGACACAAAACTTAGTTCATGCAATTTGAATTTTTAAAAATGTGTAACGGAAATCCTTTGACCTTTAAATAAAACATATTTTCATTGGCCATTTATAGTTACATATAACGCATCTTTAACTGATTGTCTTGTTCATTTCTTGTAGCATATAATTTGGATATTTGACGTCTCCCCTATGCACCATTGGTTCCCGACTAGTTACCGCATCACCCAATGGCCCACTTGAACGTGGTGACTACGTCATAGTCCTTACTATGCGGCAGTTTGCCATTTCACCTTTACCGCATATTACACATGTGGCACCCACTAGCTTTAAGTGCTACCCCGCTCCAGTATCATTTCCACAAAGATCCATTTGAGTCTTACCGACGGTATTTCATCGACCTAGGGGCTATCACTCTAATTTACGCACTCTAGAGTAGACAAAGGAGTTCCACCAGGACATTCTCCCATCCTAACATTTAGGGTCGTGAGAAAACATGTACAGACTATTTTATTTGAAAATAGTACATAAACCAAATGAATATGACATAAAACTTATGACACTTTTATTTTAATGTATCATGTGAACATGTAAATGCCAATAATCATTTAACCATTGAACATCTCATGTTATGGCTTGAAAATATTAGAATAATCGAATACTCAGTTCACAAACATAGGCAATAGCATTTGAGACATACGACAACAAAAGAGCGATATCTTAAATCCGAATACATATGCATGGCCGAATCTTTTGAGACTTACACAATCATGTTATAATAAGCAACTCGAGCTATTATTTCTAAGCATATCATAAATATCATGAACAAGTAAACATACCAGGAACATCATTCAAAGCTGATTACAAGGCATCACATAGCAAGGAATTACTACCAATCAATTATTTCATATGATAGCACATGAAAATGTAAAGTTTACACGACATATACAAATATTATCCAAAGTAAGTTGAGAGTCTACTTACAAAAATCAAAAGCAATGAAATGTGATCAAGCAAGCTGTAAAAAGTGTTTGTTCAAAATATTAGAAACAAGAAGACATAACCTAAATCCAATGTGTGTGGTCGTACTAGGGCTTCTTTTTGCTCATGGTGATACTCCAAGCATTCGGCCTAGAGGCCCTTGGTTAAAGGTGATCATGTTTTTCCCTTGACCTCGACAAGGTCTTAGGCGTGTGCATGAGTGCATGGTGAGGTGTGTGTTGTGCAAGGTGGTCGAGATTCCTTAGAGACGAGGTGAGAATCTCTTCTCCTAGTTTCGGCTTCCCCCTTTTGGGAAAACCCTAATTTTTTTTCCTCAAAAAACTCTCTCAATAGAAAGGTTAAACTCTCGAGCGTGATGGTGGTGGTCTTCCTTGGATCTGAAACCCTAGTGACCCCATCACCCTTGTGTGTGTGCGTGACTTGTGAGTAGTGAGAATTAGAGTGGTACTGTGTGACGTGTTCCTTTTCCTTGAGAACATGATTGTCACCTTCTTCCTTACTCATTACTAAGAAGAGAGTGAGAAATAGTGTTTGTTTGGAGAGAAAGTGGATTTGGACATGTGGGAGGTGAAGAGATTGCAAAGCATGAACAAAAATGGCATCCAAAAGGCTTTCTAATCGTCGGCCCCTATCCTTTTATATGCCCCCTTCAGTTTTCTCTCACATTTCACCTTGAAAATTGAGGAAATTCATGCATGGGAGCCAAGTGGCATGCCCCTCATCATTGGTCGAATCTCCTCTTCATCTTCCCATATCATTGCCAAAATCTCATGGGAGGCATGTTGGGCTTTTGGGTTACCAAAATCCTAAGTCTCACCCTTTTGCCCCAAAGTACGTCTAGGTTCATGGTGTCTGTTAGGTGGAATATGCATGTGTAACAAAAGGCTAGAGGTCAGTGTGTTGGGTGTGTGCCCCAAGTTCCACTAGGTTTCCAAACCCTAATTCAAAGTGATGGTTGAATTCTATGGGCCTTGTTGGGCCTCCTTGTGGGCTTAAATGCTCAATGCACCAAGAAAAATAAATAATTAAATAAAGCCTAAGGTTTCTAAGTACTCTATACCTCTTGCTTGGCCCAACAAATAAACATAAACCGGGGATAAAAAAAACATGCGAGGACTTGGCTAAGTCCGGGTTGTTACAGTTTTTGTGTGGAAAGCCTATCATGAAGCTATCCCAACAAACTTAAATCTCTCTAAAAAGAAAGTCTTGGATAACCCAAACTATCCAATATGTTGAGAATAGGAAGAATCAATTGCTCATGCCTTGTGGAGACGTGAATTAGCACAAGACATATGGAACCAATGTTCCAAAAAAAATTCAAAAGAGTCATTTCATTAAGAATTCATTTATAAAAATCTTGGAGGCAATGTGTGAAAGAAGAATTGGAGGAGATAGTAGTGACTGTAAAAAGGGTTTGGTAGTGAAGATATAGATTTATTTTTCAAGCTGACTTCACTCATCCAAACCTAGTAGTGAAACAATCAAAAGATATGTTGCAGAATCTAAAAAAAACATATTACCAGAGCACAAGCAGATCAGAGTCAGTTAGTAGCACACCTCATAAATGGGATCCTCCAACACAGAATACTATTAAGATAAATTAGGATGTTGCTATTGATAAAGTTTAGTGCAAAATAGGAATTGAGGTCATTACTCGTGACAATGAAGGTAATGTTCTGGCCATAATGAGAATGAACAAATATTTATTCCCTAACCCTCTACTTGCAGAAGCTTTTGGTGCTCTCCATGCTATACTTTTTGCTCTTGATTTGGGTCTCGAGAATTATACTTGAGGGGGACTGGAATGGTAGGTGATTCAAACCATTACGAAGGAAGAGTTTGGACAAGTGCAGGGATGGTGATCGGTGACATTAAGTAAAAGATTAAGAACATCCTTGAGTGGACCTCTCTATTGGTTTGATCTATTCCCTTACTATTAGCGATAGGTTTTCAATGGGCTGGATCCAGTCAATTTTATACCTAATAGTTTGCTCGCAATTCTTAAGATTGATTTGCTCAACAAGAAAGCCATGAGAACCTTCAAGTCAATCGTGATGAATATAACCTACATAAAATTGTAAAAAAAATAAATTATGCGAATTGGTCCATGGTTTTCTGTTGTTTGTGCAAAGCAATGAAGATCTCCCAATGCAGAGCTCGAGAAGACTTGTGAAATTAGTAGTAAGGACCTTCAAGGATGGGCCTCTGGAAGGAAGATTCATCTGGTATACTAATAATTTCATGTGACTGTTTATCGTTAGCCAAGTGCACGTATGTATGTGTATATATATGTATATATATATATTTGGTGATCATTTTTGCTTTTAATGGCCTTGAGGTGATTTTCGTAGACGTTCCCAATTTGGTATTGGTGTTAGAGTTTGCTTATTGTAACCTGTGCTATGTGGTTAGAGAGTCTGTTGACTCCCTGGGTCCATCTCAGACAGTAGTCGAGCCCATCAACTCGTTCCCGAAGGAAACCAACATGAGGCAGTTGCAAAGCTCAAAGGCTCATTCTCAGAAGTAACTCGCTAGCAATAGTTGTGGCACGAGTGTTAACACTCAGCATTTACTGGATAAGGCGCGCTGACATTGATTGCCAAGTGCGAGTGTGAGAACACTTGGCTTTGATGGAAGGCATGAGATGAGCTCAACTGCAATAGGTGGCGAGGAGGGAAACATTTAAGAAAATTGTTTCTTCCTTTAGTCGCCGGTGCAAATGCGGAACATTGTCTTTGCAGTTAGGCGGGATATGAGCTTGATTGCTCTAGGTGACAAGGAGGAAAATGCTTAAGGAAGTTGTTTCCTCCTTTGGTCACTAGTGTGAGTGAGGAACTCAGCTTTGGAGTTTGGTGGGAGATGAGCTCGGCCATGCTAGGTGGCGAGGAAAGAAATGCCTAAGGAAATTGTTTCCTCGTTTGGTCGCCAGTGCGAGTGCAGAACTCAACTTTGGGGCTACATGAGAGATGAGCTCGACCGCGCTAGTTGGCAAGGAGGAATGAGATACTTAGAAGAGGTGTTCCCTTCCTTGATTGCCTGTGCGAGTGTGAAACTTGACTATGGAGGCTAGGTTGGAGATGAGCTCAATCACACTAGTTGGAGAGGAGGAATGGGAAGCTTAGGAGAGGTGTTTCCTTTGTTGGTCGCTGGTGAGAGTTTGGAACTTGGCTTTGGGGCTAGATCGACTCGACCGCACTAGGTGGCGACGAGAGGAACACTTAAGGAAGTTGTTTCCTCTTTTGGTTGTCGGTGAGAGTGTAAAACTCTGCTTTGGGGCTAGGTTGGAGATGAGATTGACCGCGCTAGTTGACAATAAGGAATAAGACACTGAGGATAGGTGTTTCCTACATTGGTCGCAGGTGGAACTTCGGACCTTAGCTTTGATGACTAATGGGAGATGAGCTTGACCACGCTAGTTGGCGAGGAGGGATGAGATACTTAGGAGAGGTGCGCTCTCCTTTGGTCTTTAGTGCGAGTGCAGAACTCAGCTTTGGAGACTAGGCGGGAGATGGGCTCGACCAAGGTAGTTGGCGAGGAGGGAACACTTGAGAGAGGTTTCCGCCCTTTAGTTGACTTTGCTAGACTCGGCTTTGCTGAAGGAGATGCTCGACCGGAGATGTACTTGACTACGTTGAGGGTAAATAATCCGACTGCTCGAGTGTAGTCAAACCCAGCAGGAGATGTGCTCAGGCGCTGCTTTGGCAGGCGATGTAGCTTGACCGTTCTACTATGGTGGGAGATGTACTCGAGCTGAACTGAAATAAAATTTATTCTTGACCCAAACTAAAATAAAATTTATCATATTTTTCGTTAATATAAATCATTCAAAAGTTAAATGCCGAATTTCAACCTTCAAAATTTGCCTCCTGCAATCCTTTTTTATTTTGCTTCTTTTTGGGGCCAACGAGACCACCTATCCTCTCCTGGCTATTGCCCAAAAATAATCATTTTTTGACAACTTTTTATCTCCCTTTTTTAGCATACAAGAAGACCTATTTTATTCAAAGTGCCTATATAGCAATTGAGTCTTACACCCATCGAGGGTGTAGCATGATAAAATATTTCGATAAGATTAAATAATTTTTTTATTATACATTTTTCTATATTTTTAAATATTTAAAAGAAAATCATAACATTATTATAAAATATTTACTTAATCACTAAATACAAAAGAAAAGTATCGATAGAAATGCACGGGACCAAAATAGAACTCCAAACATTTCTCATAGCAATTATGGTGATTCGTTCCTCTATCAAACAACTTTCAATATTTGAGTTTGGTATTGCCAATAAATTATTTAAACTGTCTCGTTTGTATTCAAAACTCACATCAACTTATTTCAATTCATCTCATCTCATAATTACAATTTTTCTAAATTTTCACACAAAATATAATAAACAATTCAAAAATTTCAAATCTCAAAACAACTTTCCCAAATTCTCACACAAAATATAATAAATAATTCAACTTTTATTCTATTATTTACAAATCATCTCAATCCATCTCAACTCATCTCTGAATCTAAACCACTCTTAGGAGTAGTTCAACATATACTTATAATTTTTGCTTATAAGACTAATCTTATTAGTTTTGTTTTCAAATTCAAATTTTGAATTTCAAATTTCATAATTTCCAGCATATCAATAACTGACATGCGGAGAAGTAAGTTTTTTGTAAGTTTTTCTTAAGTACAAATAGCATTTTTCTTAAACTAATATTTCATGTTTTGCCCTATTCAAAACAATCTTATAATAAAGTTTTTTAAGAATGACCACTATGCTACGACAAATTGGAAATACGATGCCTTCGTCACGAACTTTGTCTATCTTACTTAGGGTGTGACATCATCTCCTTTCAAATGTTTTTTAATTTCAAAACTTTTCATAATTTTTTTTCAAATATAACTGAAACACAAATATTTTTAAATTTTAAATTTTAAATTTTTTATTAATCATTACCTAATCATTATAACTTTATCAATGTTTAAAAAAAAATAATAATACAACTTTTTCAAATTTAAAAAAAAAATAATATTAAAAAATAATATTCTAATATCATTTTAGTTTTATAATAATTTTATTCAACTTTTTTTTTTCTTTCATTTCCCAAAACCCAATAAAGTATCTTAATTCAAATAATTTTATTATTATTTACATAATTCTCATTTCATCTTACTTTTCAACAAAGCCTTTAATAAAATACACTTGAAAGCATGTAAAAGTATAACCAGCCATATGCATGACAATACAGATAGGCAATATAACCGACCATATGCATGAATTATTAATTACATAAAAGATAGAAATCAAGACTTCGTTAAAAATATAATACGTACAAAAAGATTAATTCTTAGAATGATTAGAAGCAAAAGACATGAATGAAGTTTTACAAAGAGAGTATTTTGGAAGTGAGGACTGAGAGAAGGGAAGGGCTTCAAATCATATTTTTCTGAATGCCTTCCTTTGTTTACAAACTCCCTTTTATAGACACTAGAATAATAACTTTTTACAGACTAATCAATAATGAACGTACTAAAATTTTGTCTTCACGCATCGACGGATAGTGGAATCAATAATGCTGTTGGATGAGTGAAATTGAACAGTAATATGATAATGTCCAAAGTTACTTGTTTTTATACAGTGATGGATCTAAAGAGATAATGATTCTGACAGTAATCAATAGTGCTTCTGGTTTTTGTCTTCTTGAATCACATGATAATATGAGGGTCATAATCTGTAAGTTTTAGATCAAATAGATCTGGAGAGTTCATTAGATATACTAGATGGTAAGATGAGTTGTCATGAGAAGAAGAGACACGTTGAATGGTACTCAATTCACAAAAGAAAAGTACCCTCGTATGCCATAAAAAGAGAAAAGAAAATTATTAACCTTTCTAGTGTCATAAATTATAGGGAAACAAACAACGCCAAAACATTGCATTTAATCCCTTCTACAACTAATCAATTAAATTAATCTTAATTTCAACATAATATTATAAAAGATAACAAAGAAACAAAATCTTTTTGTTTTTAATTTCCTTCAAACAGGCTTATTTTTTTCACCTACAGACTTGATACGTAACTCTATTTATTTCTTAGAACCCTGAACACACTCTCTGAAAAACAAACTAAAGGCTCCGCGAAAGCTTCAAAAATGGCTGCCGAAGTGAGCGCTCTGGTTTGCGTCTTGAATGGGTACAATAGGGAGGATCTGCATCAGTTGGTTGGGAAGGATTCGAGCGATGAGGAATCTACGGCTATGATTACTTGTGACCTGCTTGGTGGGTCTTCCTCCTCCTCCCTCCTCTATGCTTCTCGAGTCCCAGGAATTGGACTTCGACCTGCAGGTCCCTAATGGCTGGGAAAGCATTTAGACTTGAAGGTTAGTTCTTTTTCTCGCTTAGGTCTCATTTGGTTTCCAATGAAGATTCTTTCTCTGAATTTGGTATCCTATTATTTGCAGAGGATCAACTGTGATTTTTTTATTTTTATTTTCCTTTGTTCATGTAAAGAGGAGGTTTTGAATACTTTATGTGTAAAGAACCCAGTTAATTCTTGTAATATTTCTTAAGCCTCCTTCTCTGTGTTGTAACGAGTTGGTGTAAAAATGGAAATGGTTATGCGGGGGTTGAATAACAGAATGCACAGAAAGTGTTTGTAAAAATGGTAAGCAAGATACAAGAGAAAAGAATACTGCAATGGCTATGCCTTGGGGATATTCGAGATTCCCCAATTTCTCCAAGAAGATAAAATGCCTTTTACAATAATGTTCCAGATGCCTTCTTGGTGCCATTTTTGGCTTACATATGGAGGTAGCCCATGACTAACAGAACTAATGAAATTGCAACACGTGGAAAGTAAATAGAATGGAAATAACAGATTGCAACAACTATTATTCTAAACAGCAAGCTATAGACGACTTGTAGTTTAGCTGCCTTTCTTGGCCTTAAAAACAATGCGGTTGTTCAATTGAGGATCATAACAAATTCCCTCCCTTTAAAGAACCTTGTCCTCAAGGTTGTGATATTGATGCAACTCTCCTGGCAATTCCTGAAAGATAACCCAAATAGTGACTGGAAGCTTATCATGTTCTTGCTATTGGCTAAAACAACACATATAGCAACATGAGAATTGAAGATAACTGCTGAACCACCCTTTTTTTTGGATCCCTTGTCAGCAACAGTCTTTGCAACACTAGATCCACATCCATTAAATGACCAACCATGGTATGAACACTGTAAGTTGCCGCCTTCATCAATCCGTCCTTCTGCAAATACCTTGGTCCCAAGTGTCGAGAAAACAAAAGTGAACCCAACACTCAACATTTCTTCCACATCCTTTCCCTTTCCTCTATCAAATGGCCACAAGGTTTGTTTCTTTATCCAATGGTACTTCTAGATTTTTAGTAGATTTATTCCTTCCCACCTCCGAACATCCCTAAGTGTCAATATTGGAAACGATTGAGGTGTACTAATCATTGTTCCACCCACTTGTAATCTAGAGCTTGCTTCAGCTGTAGTATCAGCACAACTCATCGTGTGAAGATCTTCCCCATCCTTTATCACTACAATTAAAATTGAGGATATGACATTATTAGAGTGTAACACTGTCTCAAGCAACTCATCAGACATGTTAAAGACAACCCAGGAATTTTTTAAATAATTCTCATAGCAAAGAGTCTCTCTCATTTCCATAAGGCAATCCCACAATATACTAGTAATCTGCTTACTACTTCGCAAGATATTGACCAAGCTTTGATCATCCTCAAAATTATGTTTAAACATATAGTGCAACCCCCCAATTATCATAGGTCCTTTCAGCATTCCCCTCCCAGCACAAAAAATGCGTCTACGCATTTTATCGAGCATGTTGAGTGCAAAATTCGCACAACCATGCATACCTTAGATCACTTTGGTCAAATACCAGGCAATATAAATGGTCATTCCGAGCCAAGAAAATACCAAATTCGGTAGTTATGAAAGGAAGAAATGAACACTATAGTAGCACAGCAAGCACCCAAAATATATAATACCTAAAGCACACCACTGGTTGAAGAATTAACATCTGGTGTTTGCTGGTTCTCATCATAGAATGAAGACCTCGCAGCAGCTTCTAGCTCAAGAAGGGCCGCCAGTGGAGCACTCCTTGATACATCAATGTCTTAAAATAGTTTCTCCATCCAATCCTCCAAGAAACACCTTCTCTCTTCCAACAGAGTTCAGCTTTTTATTTTCAACATCTTCTTTGGAGGAGCTGGAGGTAGATATTTTGAAGGAAATGCCTTTTTGACTTTAGAAAAAAACTTTAAAAATCGTTAAATCTTCTTAATATCCCTCGGATAGTGGTGATCCCTTCTGACGATTGTATACCAACTTGAATACTGTAAAACACCACAGGATCTGAACCTGTTGATTCAAAGAGGAAAATCCAAGAAGGAATTGAGATGCAGTAACTCCAACCAGTATGGAAATCAAGTGGCCAGATAGTGTCATAGCCATCCTGAAGCAATATTCCTGATAGTAGTCCCGGATGAGAGAACGTCTCCTCTGCTTGCTTTTAAGGCAACATTGTCTCCATTTTACTCCAAAGGCAATGTCTAAATCCCGGTAGATCTTAATTCGCGGCATACTCAACAGAAAAATGGTTGAATGTTAAGCTGTTGTTGGCAGCAGTGGGAGGTGGCGCGGCAAGGTCGACGAAGATGGAGTTGTGGTTTAGCCTTTTTGTTGCATTCTCGTGACCTTTCTAAAGTGGAGACACCATCGTAATCATCGTTCACATTTCCCCAAATGGAAGTGGTGGCAACGGTGACTTCGCACGAGCAGACGGTCCTCGTATGAGTGTCTTCCAGAATTGCCTTGCAAGTCCAAGTAGTAGTTGGAGAGGGAGTGTGCTCCCAGATTCGGACGGCCTTATTGCTACTGCAGGGGGCAAAGACGAGAGGAGTCCCAAGGCCGCAAGTAGCTGGGTCCCACACCAGGCTCCATACCCTGTCGCCATGGTTTTCGAGCATTTCAAACAGCTTTAGATCGTTCACGATCTCCACGATGGAAGTGTCGGCATAGTAAACACAGTGAAATAACGGATGAACTCGACTTATGGAAGAATAACCAGTGCGGATTCCAGGGTCAAAATTCCACATCCCAGTCACTAATCCTCCCAAGAGTAAGGTTGAGGGGGTTAGATCTTCGGAAATGCGCTTCTTGCCAGTGAAGAACATTATTCTAGGGTTAGAGATCTGGGCTTGGACATGGGAAGGAAGGGGGAAAATTTTGTCGGAGTAAGCTATCGTGGTTTCCGTAATATGCTGTTCTACTTCCATAGCATTTTCGACGGTGACCATTGTATTCCATTGGGAATTTTGTTGTGATCCAGTGCAATTTTACAAAGATTCTCTGGAATGGTGGTGTGGATGATTTCTTCCACTTCTATTGGAATATTTCCCTCTTTTGTTGTATCTACTACGTCGTCCTCCATAGACTCTATTGTCTCTTCTTCTTCATCATCCAGGTCATGCCACTGCACCCAAGATTCCTGCGTCCTCTTCCAATTTTGCTCCATTCTGTCGAGTCTTTCTGTCAAATGCTCTAATTTGTCTAAAATCTTTTCCAGCAATAACCATTGCTATTTGTTTAATTGTACCACATCCATGGAGAATCGGTGGCTCTGGATACCAATTGTAAAGAACCCAGTTAATTCCTGTAATATTTCTTAAGCCTCCTTCTCTGTGTTGTAACGAGTTGGTGTAGAAATGGAAATGGTTATGCGGGGGTTGAATAACAGAGTGCACAGAAAGTGTTTGTAGAAATGGTAAGCAACATACAAGAGAAAAGAATACTGCAATGGCTACACCTTGGGGATATTCGAGGTTCCCCAATTCCTCCAAGAAGATAAAATGCCTTGTACAATAATGTTCCAGATGCCTTCTCCGTTCCATTTCTGGCTTACATATGGAGGTAGCTCATGACTAACAGAACTAATGAAAATGCAACACATGGAAAGTAAATAGAATGGAAATAACAGATTGCAACAACTATTATTCTAAACAGCAAGCTATAGACGACTTGTAGTTTAGCTGCCTTTTTTGGCCTTAAAAACAATGCGGTTGTTCAATTGGGGATCATAACATTATGCGTCTTTATGTTCTTTGTTTGTTTACTGAGAAATTTGAGGAAAAGCAGGAAAAGAAAACCCCGTATTTCCATTGTCTATTGTAATTGTTTCACTTACCGCTGTATTGTGAAAATCAAAAGCTCAACATTAATTCATGGAACGAATGAGTTGTTTTTTTTTTTTTTTTTGATAAAGAATGAAACGAATGAGTTGAGTTTAGCTGTAAACCTATTTTCTGAGTCTGCTGTCAAAAGGAACCCATAACATTTGGCCAAATTGTATGTTTGACCCATTTAATAAAGTAGTGAGTGAATTCCTTGAACTTGGGCGATCTTTTTCATTTAAACGAATATAAACATATGGAATATTACAGTATTGATGGTCTTGACGGTATTCATTTTCCTTTTCTGGTCGTTATCTGCATCCTTTGACTGTTTCTTTTGAATCACTATTAAATGCCCCTTCTTAATTTCTTCCTTGATCTCTCTCTCTCTCTCTCTCTCTAGTCCCTCCCTCCCTAGTATAGTCCGATCATTTATTCAAATCACTAAAATCTCGGCAATATATATATATATATATATATTAGTTTTTCCATTTAATAATGGGTTAAATGCGTAAAGTTAATCCTTAATTTGTATGCTTTTTTAAACTTTTCATGGTTGCAGTCAGGAAAAGTCTACCTACAAAGATGCAACTCCCCAAGTTCACCCTCAATCTCAGAACAGAAGCCCCAAACCAATGCAACAGTTCCAAAGCTTCAAGATTTAAATTTCCCACCATCGCCATCAAAGATCACATTAAATCTTTTTGAACAAACTTGCTTGTATTTAAAGTTAGTATCATCATCCTCGTCTTCAAATACTTACCCAAGTGTATGCACTCTTGATAAGGTGAAATTGGCACTCGAAAGGGCAGAGGAGCCAACCAAGAAGAGAGCATCATTGTGCAAATCATCCTTGTCACCTTCATATTCTTCATCATCCTCTTCTGTCTAAGAAACACAAGCAGAAGATCATGACTATCAATTATTATCATCGCCAACAGTGGCAGGGTGCCCCTATTGCTTATGTTATGTATTGATAATGAAAAATAACCCCAAATGTCCTCAGTGCCGTTCTGTTGTCCCGTTGCCAGTTATAAAGAAACCTAGGATTGATCTCAACATATCCATATGAGTGATTAAATAAAAATAATCATGGTTTATAACCATACTTATAATGTTGCAGACGACATATTAGAGATTTTTTTTTTTTTTTGAATCAATAATACTTCACTTTTCATATATCAGTAAAACATTCATTACAACACTTGTCTTGTAAAACAATCGAAAAAAACCCCTCAGGGCCATCTTCTATCCAAACCAATTCCTCACTAGATTTAACAACAACTCGTGCAAGAAAATGAGCTACTCTATTCCCTTCTTTATATGTGTGTTTTAGAATCCAATTTGGATGTGTGCAAAAAATATTTTTAATATCTTCTATAACCTGTCCATGCCATTCCAAGCATTCTTCTTTGTTATTAACAGCTTTAATTACTTCTAACGAATTCCCTTCAAGTATAGCCTTCTGTATATTAAGTTCTACACATAAGCATAGAGCCCTCCATAAAGCAGCAGCTTCGGCAACCACAGCAGATTGAACATAATCTCTTGGCAAACACAAAGACACCTGTACATTCCCCTCTTCATCTCTAATGACGACTCCAGCTCCCATCCTTCTCGGGTCTGCTTTGAAAACAACATCCCAGTTTACTTTTACAAAGCCATCACCTGGAGCTTCTCATTTAACCAATCTTCTTCCTATTACAACAGTTTCAGCTCTCTCCACCCCCTTCTGTTGTGCTTGTTGAAATTCATTGAGACTTGATTTTGCTTGCTAGAAAATCATACCAGGACAACTGAAATTTCCTTCAAAAGTCCATCTATTCCTCCTAAGCCATATATGTCGCATTACAGATACCACCAATTCCACCCTTTCCAAAGGCAATTCGGCTATTAGTTTCTTCCATACTGCAACAAAATCTATCTCAAATGACTTCCACTTCTGCACTAGACTCTCTTTCTCAGCCCAAAAATCCATAGCTGCAGGGCAGCTCCACAAGGCATGGCAAACAGTTTCATCCTCCCTCAGGCAGATAAGGCATAATGGCTTCTCCACCACCTTCCTCCTGTATAGATTTTTTTTGGTGGGAAGACAATTAGAAAGAGCTTTCCAAATAAAATTTTATATCACACCCAAGGTGTTTAGCTGCCACAGTTCTTTCCACCCCTCTTTAGCTTTTCTTACATCAGAAGACTCCCCTTTCCAGTCCTTCTTTCTGCTTAAGTCAAGGTGATAGGCACTTCTAACACTAAAACAACCATTCTTAGAGTAGGCCCAAATTCTTTTATCCTCCAAACCAGTATAGCTTAGAGGAATATTGCATATTACTTCAGCTTCCTCTTTAGTAAATGTAGCTTGAACTGTCTCAACATCCCACCTCCCACCATTTCCAATTAACTCTGCCACCTTGGCTTCAGCATTCAGATGCTGAACAAGAGACTGCACCCGATGAGAAGGCTTACTAGGCAACCATTTATCACCCCAAACTTTAATATTCAATCCATTGCCCACTCTCCATACAAGGCCTTCCTTCAGTAGTTTCAGAGATCCCCATATGCTCCTCCAAATCATAGATGGTCCATACCCCAGATTAGAACTCAACACATCAGAATTCTTATAATACTTTGCCTTCAAAACCATAGTAGCAATAGAATCTAGCTTGGTAACAAGTCTCCAACATTGCTTAGCTAACAAAGCAGTATTGAAACTTTGCAACTCTCTAAAGCCAAGTCCCCCAAACCATCTTTGCACAACCTAACTTCTCCCAACTAGCCCATTGATTTTTTTTCTCATTATTTTTATAACCCCATCAGAATCTAGCCATAATACCATATATCTCCTTACATCGCCTCTTAGGCAGCCTGAATACACTCATATGGTAGGTAGGTATGGACTGAATCACAGCTTTGAGAAGTACTTCTTTGCCAACAGGAGAAAGCAATTGATTTTCCAATTATTAACCTTATGCCAAACACTATCCTTAATTCCTCTAAAGGTGTCATAACAGGCCCTACCAATCATCGAAGGCAGCCCCAAATATTTTTCACAGTTGCTTTGTACCCTTGCCCCAAGATCATTCACAATCCTTTTCCTTTCTTCCCGTCTAACTCGAGAGCTAAACATCACAGTGGTTTTTTGTAAAATCATACGCTGGCCAGATGCTTCTTCATATACCCGTAGGATCTCCTTCACCTTCATCCACTCAAGCCACTTGGCTCTTGCAAAAATAATACAATTATCAGCAAATAGGAGGTGAGAAACCCTTGTACTTCCTCTTGCAACAACCATACCTCTCATCTCACCCTTAGCCTCAGCTACATTAATGAGACTGCTTAGCCCCTCAGCACACAACAAGAACAGATAGAGGGAGATTGGATCCCCTTGCCTAATGCCTTGTGAAGGGAATATAACATCACCTGGTCTTCCATTCACCAACACAACATATGATATAAAGGTTATACACTCCATAATCTACCAACCCATCTCTCCCCAAACCCCATTCTCTACATGATAGCCTTCAAAAAATTCCATTCAACCTTATCATATGCCTTCGAGATGTCCATTTTCAATGCCATGCTTCCTCCTTTACCCTTAGATCTGGTCTTCATAGAATTCAAAGTTTCATAAGCTGCAATAACATTATCCAGAATCAACCTACTAGGAATGAATGCACTTTGATTTTTAGCAATGATTTTATTTAGCACCAACTTGAGTCTATTTGCAAGGGTCTTCGAAATTTGCTTGTACAACACATTGCACAAGCTAATAGGTCTATAATCACCCACCTTCTTCGGCTCAGGTACTTTTGGAATAAGGGCCACATAAGTAAAATTGATGGATTTATCAAGCACACCCCCATTGAGGAAGCTCAGCACTGCATCACACATCTTATCCCCTACTGTATGCCAATAGGTTTGATAAAAGCATGCCCCAAACCCATTAGGGCCAGAGGCTTTCAAGGGACCCATCTGCTTAAGGGTTGTCACAACTTCATCCCTTGTAAAAAGCTTTTCCAACTCCTCATTCATCTGCTCATTGACTCGAACTCCAATTGATTGTACCCCTTTTAAGACTTGATCATGTGAAGGAGCTGTTGTTTTATAGACCTCAGTGTAATACTGCCTAAAAGCCTCCACAACCTCCTCATTCCCTACTTTCAACTCTGAGGGAGCATCAACAACTGAAAAGATTTGGTTCTTTTTCCATCCCTGCTTAACACAAGTATGGAAGTACCTAGTGTTTTTATTTCCTAAGGAATACAAATTCCTTTTTGCCCTCTGGCTCCACCTTATATCTTCCTTCTCCAACAACAAGCCCACCTCCTTTTCCAACCTGTGATGTTCTGCAGAATTATGAGGTCCCTCTCTATCTTGTAGCTCCTTAATTCTACTATTTAGTCGTTCAATGTCATTACATCTTTCACTATCCCTTCTTTTAAAAGTACTTCTCAGTTTACTACCACACTTTCTCAACATATTCTACACACACACAAAAGGTTCCCTGCCAGCCAGAGAAGTGTCATTCCAAACTGTTCTGATTAACCCTTCACATTCCTCCTCCATTATCCAACTAGCTTCAAACTTAAATGAAGATTGCCTATGAGAGAAACACCTCCTTTCCTTCCTAACAGATAACATGATTAGATGATGATCTGAGGTACTAGCTATTAGCCCTTCCACCTTAAGCTTCCCAAACAAATTAATCCATTCCTTGTTAACCACATATCTATCCAACCTTTCCTTAGTAAATGTGTGGTCTGAATGTCTATTGCTCCAAGAGAAGAAATTACCACTCATTCCCACATCCACCAGCTTGTTCATTTCTAAAGCTTCTCTAAAGCCCGAGATCAATTGTTCCTCTCTTCTATTGCCTCCCCATTTCTCATTTTGTGATATCACTTCATTGAAGTCTCCAGCTACACACCGTGCCACTCCCACAAGTGGAGACAATTGCTTGAGAAGATCCCACGACTGCCACCTCTTACTTGCATCAGGATGACCATAAAACCCAGTAAAAAGCCAACTTCCATTACCTCCACCACTGACAAAGGCATTAATATGCCATTGTGAATAGCTTTTTATTACCACATCATCCTCCATCTCCCAAAACAAAGCCAGACCACCCCTTCTTCCCAAAGGATTAATAGGCAAACACCCTTCCATCCCTAATCTTTTTTTTAATTTTTCAACAGCTACAACTTTTATTAGTGTTTCAATGAGAAACACAATTTTGGGCTTCTTCTTCTTCACCAACAGGTAAAGCTCCTGAACTGTCCGAGGGTTCCCAAGCCCTCGACAGTTCCAACATATAGTATTCATAATGCTAGGCTGAGCCACCACCCCTAGTCTGTCATCACAGACCATAGCATCACTACTTCTTAGTTTCTACCCTTCCATACGCATATCACTTTCTACCCCCACACACTCATTACCTCTTTTTACTCCAGAACTTGAGCTAGTAGACTTACCTACCTCAGGCCTAGCTCTAGCCCTCCTCTTCCATCTTGAGGTTCTTGCATACTCTTGGTTCTGCTCAGCTTCATTGGATTTCAACTTCTCAATCAACTGATTATTCTTCTACACAACAATCTGTACATCAGACATACTTATAGTCGAGTCAATTTTTGTTCCATGCACCTCTTGAACATTACTCTCCCCACATATTGGGGATTGGATCACCTGTTCTTGAGGTTTCAGAACTAGTTCCTGCACTTCACTTAGTTTAGCACACACTTCATTCACCCCCTTCCCCTCCATAACTACTTCCTCCTCCCTCCATACCCCTTGAGATTCATCTCTCTGGTCTTCATTTCCAAAATTAGAATCAGACCAATCACCCCTCTCCTCCCTTCCACCTTTCCCTTTCTGCTCTCTATCCTTCACAGATTTTTTTCTATTTTGAGGTAATGCTCGAAGCCACACACCATACTGACCCACACTTCCTTCACTCTCCTTACACCCCTCGTTTCCATGGACAATTCTTCCACAATTAAAACATAACCTAGGCAACTTTTCATACTGAAAAGGCACCCAGCTCTTCCTTCCATCCACAACAATGGTCCTACCTCGAGCTACAGGTCTTCTCAAATCACATTCTACCTTCACCCTGAAGCATCTCCCCCAAGCCGAGCCATCTTCCTGTACATCAACCTCCATAACCTTCCCTATCGAACTCCCAATTAGTTCCCCATCTATTTATTCATATAACTCAAAGGTAGATTTAACATTTGCACCCACATATGAGAATGACCAAAGTTAAACAAACTAGGTTGCATTCCACCATCAAAATCAAGCAGCACAAATAAGTGATTATCAAATAAACATGGACAGCCATCGAGAACCTTCATCTTATCACTTCGATTAACAAAAGTAATCACGAAGCAATTACCTCCAATTTCTTGAAATTCCAGAGGCTTACCAACCTTCCATACTTTTTCCATCATAGATCTAGCAACTTCCCTCCCAATCCTATGTTCATAAATTATCTTCCATATCAGACTTCTTCTCCCCTTCAGATCCATCAAGCCATGAACACCTTGTCTAACCTCATTTGGACAATCCTCCTCATCAATCAGCTTCAATTTCCTCCATACTTCCTCCATTTCCTCCATTGCACTGCAATGCTTGCACTCGCAAGTAGAGAAATCCTTCTTTCCTCAGTCGAGGACGAAGAGTTATCGCTTCACCTCAGAGGTTTTCCAGAGCGAGAAAAACCGTTGAGAGAAGAATCAGAGAAAAATATTTCCTTTGTTAGAAGAAGAAACACATTTTCCCGTATAGACACTTAAACTAAAAGGATAAACATTTCACAGATTAGAGATTAGGGCTTAAGGAAATAGTATATCTATTAGTAAACGAAGAACATGCATTTGTACATGTTGAAAGCATGGTGGTTTTGTTTGTATTGGATGATAGAAATGTTATTACTTCATAACTTTTTTTGTTTCTCATATTTTCATACTCTGCTCGTACAGAGAAGTTTCTGTGTTATGAATGCGCTTTCCGTTGGATTGAAGTAGAACTATAATGGATTTGGTGCTCAAGTTGAATATGAATGAATTCGGAAGTAACACCTGTTTACTTCTTTTGAAGTACAGTGAAAGGCATGAAATCTTGGAATGGCTATGCAAGTGCAAATGTTCTTCCTCATCTATTTTTTTTTCCTTAATGGTTAAGGAAGTAATTATTAGTGAATTTGTGAATTTTTCATAAATCGTAGCTA
Source organism: Juglans microcarpa x Juglans regia (assembly GCF_004785595.1). Classification (NCBI taxonomy): domain Eukaryota; kingdom Viridiplantae; phylum Streptophyta; class Magnoliopsida; order Fagales; family Juglandaceae; genus Juglans; species Juglans microcarpa x Juglans regia. The sequence continues at coordinate 4,251,122 of NC_054605.1, forward strand.
GACAGCAAAAATCATTGTGTACCACCGGATCCAGCTACTAATTAGAAATGGACAATTCTACACGCTACATTGTCATTTTCCTCTCATTCTACTATGATGGCGTGGTATTATTTATCAACCTTTGAGTTTTTTTAATATATATTTTTGTTAAAGTTGTGCTCAGAGGTCAAAGTTGGCGGTCGAGTAGGAGTCAGAGTGGAGTCAGTTTGGCAGTAAATCCGACTCAAACTTTGACTCGGACAATGCAGAGTCAGAGCAAAGTAGGTACCAGAATCAATTTTTGATATTTTTGCACCAACTATAGATAATATGTGAGTTACACAACTTAAACGTAGTCCTTGGAGTGCAGATGAACACAATATCTCTTTTCAAATTGAATGTTTAAATTGTAAAAAAAAAAATTATAGAGATCCGATCAATCAAAGATTTGCACATCAAAACTAATTAAGACTTGTATCGATTGGACTGTATTCAACTTCCAGGATTCAATTCAATTATCCACAAAATTTATTGCATTCTTCAACCTGTTTGAAACTAATTAAACTCACCAGGAATGTTGGACTGTCAATTTTTTATATTTGCGTTCAATTGTTACAAAATACTTGATTTTTCTCTTAGTTGAGTGCTACATCATGTGGACCTAAATATGAAGCCATCTACTTTGTCCCACAAAGTTCCTAATTTAAACACATTTTTCACATTTGGTCAAAGGTGTCTGGTTAGGTTTGTGGGAAGTAGCTAAAGATGGCTTGGTATGCCAAATGGCATAAGTCCACATTTTCGGCACATTTCCTTTTTCCTAACCACATATGTGAGCAAACAAATAAAGGGTAGAGGCATAGATAAAATAAAACAATAAAAAGATATATTATGACATATAGCTTGTAAAAATTTATATATTACGTGAATGGTGTGTGGTGTAAAAACTTTCAAATAGTAATTTTGATAAAGATTTTTTATTTTTCAGATCTGTAATTCAAAGATTGGGCCATTCCTTGTTTTGGACTAACACTCACATGGTTAGGGCAATTATTAGTTTCCATCCAGGTCTATTGGCTCTTTCTTGAGATTATAAAAGAGGAGAGTGATGTACAAATTTATGGTTGTGTCATATAAATGTTTGAAAGGAGCATTCAACTACACTTCGTCAAACTGACGTGTTTGCTAGGTGCTGCACGAAGCTAATTATGGCCATTTAAGGTCACAATTCATTAATATATATACCTAACAAGAAATAAATGTGTTCATGTCTAAATTCGCCGGAATAGACGAAGGAATTATTTCCAGCCCACGATAGTGATTCGGGTACCAATTCGATGCTATTCATGTACATCTATAAAATAATAATAAATAATCAAATAAAAATAAATAGAGATAGAGATTTATGTAGTTAGGCATAAAAGCCTACGTCTATGAGTTGTTTGGGGGCAAAATTCACTATGATAGATGATTTTACAATCTGTCATGACCTCACATATCGTTTAATACAATGGAGAAATCTAGGGTTTCAGGAGGTTGAAGACGATGCCTCCCTTGAGAGAGATCTAGTAGAGTCGCTATGTATGGTAGAGTTTGTACATAGAGAGCTTGTGGAGAGCCCCCGTTCATTTGTAGAGATCTCATCCTTTTATAGAGATCTATTTTCTTCCTTAGAGTGATAGAGTCGAACTTGTCTTGTGAAGCATTTTCCTTTTAGGAGTCTAAGCCAACTGCTTTTAGTTTATCTCTTCATTGCCTTATCTCCAACTGCTTTTACTTTATCTCTTCATTGCCTTATCTCTTCCCTTATTATTAGTGATAAGTTTTCAATGGGTTAGACCCAATCAATTTTGTCCCTAATAGATACCCGCGTTTCTTAAGGTCTAGTTTTTCAACAAAAAAGCCTTGAGAATCTTCAAGTCAATCATGATGGAGGTAACCTATAAAAAATTGTAGAAAAAGCAATTCTGGGAACTGGTCGATAGTCTGTCACTTGTTATGCAATGCAATGGAGATCTCCATGAGCGGTCCTTAAGAAGAATTTGTGAAATTTGTAGTAAAGGCCTTTGAGGATGGGCCTTTGTAAAGTTTGTTTGTAAGAATGTTTGCATGATAATTGAGTGTATGGATGATGTATGTGACTGTTATCGTTAATAAAGTGAGCATATTTTCGTGCTCGGTGATCATTTTTGTTTTCAGTGGCATCTGTGTATTTTGCCCCGTACTGCGATTTTCTGTTGGTGCTTTTCTGTTTTGATATTGATGTAAGAGTTTGTTTATAGTAACCCGCGCTTAAGTGATCAGGGTCCCCGTCAACCCCATGGATCCATCTTAGGTGGATGCTGAGTCTGTCGACTCATTCCCAAAGGACACTCACAGGAGGCGGTTTTATAGCTCAGAGGCTTGTTCCTGAAGGTAACGCACTGGCGATGGTTGTAGCAAGTGGAGACACTTGGCTTGTACATGGCAGGAGGATGCCTCGATCGCGTAACTCTGGTGAGGAGAGTGTAGCGGAAGGATGTATTGACCGCGTAACTCATGGCGATGAGAGTGTAGTGGGAGGATGCCTAGACCGCATTGAGGCATCCTCTCGCTACACTCTAGCGAGGAAAGTGTAAGGGAGGATGCCTCGACCGCATTGAGGCATCCTCTTTCTATACTCTAGCGAGGAAAGTGTAAGGAAGGATGCCTCAACCGCATAACTCATGGCGACGAGAGTGTAGCAGGAGGATGCCTCGACTGCATAACTCTGACGAGGAGAGTGTAGCAGGAGGATGCCTCAACCATAACTCCAGCGTGGAGAGTGTAGCGGGAGGATGCCTCGACCGCATAACTCTGGCGATGTGAGCGTAGCGGGAGGATGCCTCGACCACGTAACTCTGGCGAGGTGAGTGTACCAGTAGGATGCCTTGACCGATTAACTCTGGCGAGGAGAGTGTAATGGGAGGATGCCTTGACTGCATAACTCATGGCAAGGAGAGTGTAGCAGGAGGATGCCTCGACCGCGCAACTCTTGGCGACGAAAGTGTAGCAGGAGGATGCCTCGACCGCATAACTCTAGTGATGTGAGTGTAGAGGGAGGGTGCCTCGACCACGTAACTTTGGAGAGGTGAGTGTACCAGTAGGATGCCTTGACTGCTTAACTCTGGCGAGGAGAGTGTAGTGGGAGGATGCCTTGACTGCATAGCTCATGGCAAGGAGAGTGTAGCAGGAGGATGCCTCGACCATGTAACTTTTGTGACGAGAGTGTAGCAGGAGGATGCCTCGACCGCATAACTCATAGTGACAAGAGTGTAGCAGGAGGATGCCTCGACCGCATAGCTCATAGTGACAAGAGTGTAGCAGGAGGATGCCTCGACTACATAACTCTGGCGATGTGAGTGTAGCGGAAGGATGTCTTGACTGCATAACTCTAGCAATGTGAGTGTAGCGGGAGTATGCCTCGACTACATTGATGTTAAAATGGAGCTCGATGGCTTTGTTATGGTGGGAGACAAAACGCGACCACACTCTGTGGCAAGACCTAGAGCTTGATCGTACTAAAATAAAAACCAAACAGGTTAGGTTAAATAATCTAAATCGCAACTTTGAGATTTACAAATTTGAGCCATCTCTCTTGAGTGTGGTGAAGGCTGGTGACACACGAGCCATACCCGTAGGCAGCCATGCTTTGGCAAGAATGAGGACACAGGATGCCCGTGATATCGAACAACCTATTCTGATAATAACATATTAATATGCTCAAGTGGTGCTTGAGAGGGGCTTCATAGTCGGTGTTCCGTGCCACTCAGGTGATTTTCAACGAAGTACATTCCCAAGGCGTGTGGCCACTGGGATTCTTGTGGCAACTTGAGGAGTTTTGTTGAGAAAATCCCTAAAAACCAAATTTTTTAGTAAAACTAAAATTAAAATAGCAAGTTTGAGAGAGACAAACCAGAGCAATTTAGCTATTGTTTTCAATTCTTTCTTGACTAAGATTGTTCGTTGTAGAATGATTTTTGCATGACGAAGCTGTTTGTCCTTGAGTACGCTTGTAGCAATGAAAATTTTTGATGATTTTCTTTTGTTCACTCTCTTGGAGGTGAGGTGAGTTCAACTTCGAGTCAAAGAGCTTGACTCTTTTTTTATTATTATTTGTATTTTTTGTCGGATTGTATTGTCGAGCAAAATTCATTTGTATGGCAAGAAAAATACTGTGGCAAGGGAACACCTTGGGTGGTGAGCAATTGGTGAGGAACCTACTGTGGCGAGTAAACTATTGTGGGCAACCAAATCCAACAAGACTAAAGGGTGGCGAGCAAACCCATTGGAACTTAAATGTTGCGAGCAAACTATGGATTGAAGTCACTGTGGTGAGGAAGCCCAATGTGGTGACAAAACACACCGGCAACAACTTGTAGCGGCGTGGAATGGTTTCGGTGAGCAACTTTCCAATGGTGAGGAATGGTACTGACAAGCATAGCTTCTGTGGCGAGCAAACATAGTCGGCATCTAATTGGTTCTCAGCAATAAGGTGGGGCAACCATAGTGCAACCTTGAATGGCAGTCCTAGTGAGTTGTGTGTGGGGACTTTCATGTGGATGCTCAACTGGACAGCGACAATGAACACTTTAGAACTTCTCACGGTGGCACTTTACGGTGGAGCTGGGCAAGACTCGAAGAGGTGGCGACTACATTGTCACAGTGGAGTGCTCTGCTTTTGGTATCATAAGATGGTGGTGCCGTCTGTGAGATCATGCTCCTCAAAGAACTCTTGCCATCTTTGCCTAGATATTCAACCGCCGCGACAAGGAGGTTGTGTGGCCGAATCGCCTATCACAAGGGTCACTGACTGCACGGTGGTGTGCACCCATCGTTCGCATGGCCACTGTCCACCTGCATGAGCGTGCCTTATGTGCATGGTATTTGCCTCCCATGCACAGCACATGATGTGTATTTGCACATATTTCTTTTTTCTTTCCCTTCTTTTTGCAATCAAAGTATTAATGAAATAAAATAACAAGCAAAAAATTTAATTTGAGAGAAAACTTATCTATCTCACTGGATACGATCTCATGAGTAGGAGAATATCCTTCTCCTAATTCCGGTGCAGAAGATTAGTTGATCTCACAGATGGCACCAATTGTTAATGTATAAATTCTCATAACAAGCTGGAATGGAGGACGGATTTATTCCCAGCCCACGATTGTGATTTGGGTGTCGATTCGGTGCTCGTCATGTTCATCCATAAAATAATAACAAATAACGAAATAAAAATAAATAAAGAGAAACACGGAGATTTACGTGGTTTGGGATAAAAGCTTACGTCCACGGGTTGTTTGGGGGAAAAATCTACTATGATAGATGATTTTATAATCTCTCATGACCTCGCATATCACTCAATACAATGGAGAAATCTAGGGTTTCAAGAGGTTGAAGATGATACCTCCCTTGAGAGAGATCTGGCGAAATCACTATGTGTGGTGGACTTTGTACGTAAAAAACTTGTGGAGAGTCCCACCTTCATTTGTAGAGATCTCCTCCTTTTATAGAGATTTATTTTCTTCTTTGGAGTGATAGAGTCGAACTTGCCTTGTGAAGCCTTTTCCTTTTAGAAGTCTGAGCCAACTGCTTTTAGTTTATCTCTTCCTTGCCTTATCTCTTCTCTGCTTTATCTCTTGACTTTATCTCTTTCCTTATTATTAGTGTTAGGTTTGCATGATAATTTGAGGATGGGCCTTTGTGAAGTTTGTTTGTAAGAACGTTTGCATGATAATTGAGTGTACCGATGATTGTATGTGACTGTTTATCGTGAGTAAAGCGTGCATATTTCCATGCTCGACGATCATTTTTGGTTTTTAGTGGCATAAGTGGATTTTGCCTCGTGCTACAATTTTCTTTTGGTGTTTTTCCGTTTTGACGTAGATGTAAGAGTTTGTTTGTAGTAACCCGTGCTTAAGTGATCAGGGTGCTCGTCGACCCCCTCGATCTGTCTTAGGCAGTTACTAAGCCTGTCGACTCATTCCCGAAGGGCACCTGAGCTAGGTGATTGTAGAGCTCAGAGGCTTGCTCCCGAAGAGAATTCGCTGGCGACAGTTGCAATGAATGGAGATACTCGGCTTGTACTTGGCTGGAGGATGTCTCGATTGCATTGATGGTATAAGTGGAGTCACTCGGCTGTGTAGCTGGAGGATGCCTCAATCGCGTAACTCATGGAGATGACAGTGTAGCGGGAGGATGTCTTCACCTCGTAACTCTGGCGAGGTGAGTGTAGCAGGAGGATACCTTGATCGCGTAACTCTAGGGAGGAGAGTGTAGCGAGAGGATGCCTCAATCGCGTAACTCATGGAGATGAGAGTAGCGGGAGGATGCCTTGACCCCATAAATCTGATGATGTGAGTGTAGCGGGAGGATGCCTCGACCACGTAACTCTGGCGAGGTGAGTGTAGCAGGAGGATGCCTCGACTGCGTAACTCTGGCAATGAGAGTGTAGTGGGAGGATGCCTTAACTGCGTAACTTTGACGATGTAAGTATAGTGGTAGAATGACTCGACTGCATTGATGTTAAAACAGAGCTCGATCACATAAAGCTGTTCATCCTTGAGTACTTATGTAGGAATAAAAATCTTGATGATTTTCTATTGTTCACAATCTTGGAGGCGCGACGAGTTCAACTTCGAGTCAAGTAGCTCGACTCTTCTTTTTTTATTTTTTATTTTTTTTTGTCGGGTTGTGTTGTCGAGTGAAATTTATGTTTATGGCAAGCAAAATACTGTGTGTGGTGAGGGAAAACCTTGGGTGGTGAGCAGTTGTGTGGTAAGCAATTGGCGAGGAACATACTGTGGCGAGTAAACTATTGTGGGCAACCAAATCCAACGAGACTGAAGGGTGGTAAGCAAACCTAGTGGAACTTAAATGTGGCGAGCTAGCCATGGACTAAAGTCACTTTGGCGAGGAAGCCCATTCTAGCGTGGAAACACACTGGCAGCAACTTGTAGTGGCGTGGAATGGTTTTGGCAGGCAACTTTCTAGTGGTGAGGAATGGTACTGATGAGCATAGCTTCCATGGTGAGCAAACATAGTGGGCGACTAGTTAGTTCTCGGTAGCGCGGTGGAGCAACCATGGTGCAACTATGAATGGTAGTTCGAGCGAGTTGCATGTGCGGACTTTCTTGTGTATGCTCAACTGGACATCGGCGATCAACACATGAGACTTCTCACGATGGCACTTTATGGTAGAGTTGGGCAGGACTGAACGTGGTGGTGGCTGCGTTGTCACAGTGGAGTGCTCTATTTTTGGTATCATAAAACATTGGCGTCGTCTGTGGGATCTTGCTCCTCGATAGAGCTCCTACCAACTTTGCCTAGATATCCGGCCGCAGCGAAGAGGAGGTGGCATGGCCGCACCACCTGTTACGAGGGTCATTAAGTGCACAGTGGTGTGCACCCATCATCCATGTGCCCACTATGCACCTGCATGGGTGTGCCTTATGTACATGGTATTTGCCTCCCGTGCACAACACATGCTGTGTATCTGCACATGTTTTTTTTCTTTCCCTTCTTTTTGCAGCCAAAGTAGGAACGAAATCAAATAACAAGCAAAAACTTAATTTGAGAGAAAACTTATATGGCTCGCTTGATATATCTAGTGAGTCGGAGAATATCGTCCTCCCAATTTTTGTGTTGAAGATTAGTCGATCCTACAGACAGTGCCACTTGTTAATACCTAAATTCGCATAACAGACCAGAATGGAGGAAGTAGGAGTGAGATTCGGCTGGTCTGGATCAGAAAAACCGACCGGACTGGCCATTTCGGTCCGGACCGAACCGATCCAGGACTGGACCCGGTCGGTCTCGGTCCAAATTCCATAGAATCGAATTCATTCGGTCCGGTCCTCGGTCTAGGGGTTTTTCAGCCCGGACCGGACCAGACCTAATGAAAATGAAAAATAAAAATAAAATATTTTATAATTTATATATATTAATTATATAATAATTGTATATAATTAATTATATAATTTTCATCAACCTAATCCTATCACTAACTCACCATTAAGTAATTATTAACTAATACTAATACTAATATTTACTAGACTCTAATATGGTATAAAAAAAATATACTAATAGTCTAATATAGACTATAGTTATACTTATACTAATATAGTTATAACTTATATTAAATTACTATAACTAATATTACTAATATATAGCTATACTATATTACTAATAGTCTAATACTAATACTATTATATAATGTTATACCAAACATAATCACTATAAGTCTATCTATATATATTTAGTATCAATGTATTATTATATTATTTAATGTATAACTATACTATATAGTACTACTGTACTAGTATATATTAATATATTAACATATAGTCCATAACTATAAGTCTATATATAGTATTAATATCATTATGACTAATGAGTCAATGACTATAGTCTATATCATTACGAGTATATGACCATAAATTATTATATAGTATTAAATATTAATATCACTATTAGTATAGTATATAGTATTAGTAATAATTTAGTATCAACGTATTATTATATAATAAATAATATATATTCCATAATGTATAACATATAATATTAGTATCACTCATATATGAAGTAAAAGCAATTACATCTTCATGAATTACAAATATTAATGTAATTAACTAATGTATGATATGAATATCAATTAACTAACCTATCACGAATTCTCCATTAACTAATTATTAACATCTACATCTATAATCTAATTAAAGTTACTAGATAAACTTTTTTGTAAAATACCTAAGTTGGAAGTTAATATAAAGCATGTAGGGAGTGACGAGTTTATGACTCTATCGCCCTATGGATAATTCAATTATTTATGCTTCATATAGCTCATTAATACATTGACAATGTGACATACTCTAAGTTAGTAACAAATTAGAAATTAACATCATCATTATAATTTTAATTAATTATTTTTTTAATGAGTTAATTCAATAATCCACATTAAATAGTTTACTTAATTTTAATTTTACTAATTTAGATAATTTTTTTTATTAATTATTGTGCCAAAAAGATAAAAGAATTAAAAATCACATTTTATGCATTACAAAAAAGGGCACCGTTTAGTGTAAATTGAACCTAAACAGTGCCATTTAGGTCTGTGGGAAGGAAATTTAAAACTAGGTTGTGTGAAACATTGTTGTTTCACGCAACCCAGTTTATTTTTTTAAACTTCATTATATTGAAATGGCGGGAACCCAGAACCCTAGCAGCCTCCGTGACTTTGTTGTTGCCTGCCTGCCACGCTCCCCTCTCCGGCCCCTTTGTCCCTCTGTCACCTCTCCGGCCCATCCATCGCATGCCCTCCCATAAACCAGCCCCTCCGTCGCATCCCCTCCCACAAACCAACCCCTCCGTCGCGACTTGCAGTTGCCGCCAGGCTGCCCTCTCCGATCCCTCCTTCGTGACTCGCAGCCCCTAAAGCCGAAGGTTATAAACTTATACATTGCAATTGGTTTTGATCTTGAATCCTTGATGTACTTGTTGATGTATTTTGAATTTGTTGAGGGCACTGACAACCTGCCGTTGTGAATGTTGATGTATTTGTCGATGTATTTTTTTTTCTTGATGTATTTGTTTTGATCTTAAGTATTGTAATTTGTATTTGTTGAATCTAAAAACCCCAGAAAAAAATATAAAACCGTTTGATATGAATTTAAATTCACAATAAATGGTCCCGATACAAAGCAAAGAAATAAGTATTTTTTTATTACAAACTCAATACATATCCTTTGTTATAAATAAATCTAGCAAACAAATATTATGATTGGGCTATTTACATCAATTATTCCCTACTACAACATGTTATGCTTTGGAAGTAGTACTTCATGATCTAGGCTATTTACATCAATTCCCTTCTACAGATGGGTGACTGACCCACAAGTGCAACCATAAAGTTTCACATAGTACTATAGTAGTAAGAATAAGAAATAAAAATAAGTTAATTCTAATATTTTGAAAAATTGAACCAATTTGTTTGCAGACCGAATGATCACTTCTATAACATGATGTGCAATTAGAGTAAAGGGTATTTATGTTACCCTATAGCTATAGTCTCTGCCATATAAAATTCATACAAGAAAAATATAGTACTACTAAAAAAGAAATTTTATCTATAGTACTATGTATTTCTAAATTTCAATCTGATTTGTTAAACAAGAAGTTTTTACTTCGAATTGATTACATGAGTGCTAAATTTGTTTTAGAGCAAGATGTTGAAAATATTGCATCAAAACATATTTTTGAACGATGGCAAGGTATTTTAAGTATATATATATATATATATATCTTCTTGCAAAAGACAACAAATCTGTGTGTTCCCTTCCCTATCTAGGTTGGTCCCTTATCCTTTCATGAATTTTAATGTCAAATTTCCCTTAGATGCAATTTTGTCTGATAGTAATATGTTGCCTCTGTATAGTTGAGGAAGCATTGACATGTGCAGGCTGCAGTCTATGGTGGAGACATGGAGACAGCTGTGCTCTTACAGTGATGGAGTAGGGCTGCAAACTGCAGTGCATTGTTTCTTTAACATGACTAATGTAGTAATGTTTAACTAATGTTTTTTATATTTGTATTAATATGACTTTTCGGTTTATATATATTTGCGTTTTGTATTGATGTAAATATGAGAGCCTGAGAGACTGAGAGTTGTGTATTGATGTAATTGTGTTTTGTATTTTTTTTCATTTTTTGTTTGGAGCCTAAAATTTGTATAAATTGGATGATTACTTATTAGTTATTAGTTATTAGGGATTTTACTGATTAGGGATTGTTTTAAATTCCTCCTATTTTTTTAATTCTATTACTATGATTGATAATCTTGTTTCAGTTATTTTCATGGATATATAAAATTTATATATTTTTTTGTAGTAAATCATTTTTATTCAAATTTATTGTATATAGACAATTTTCTTCTTATGATTATTTTTATTTTCCTTTCAAGTTCTTTTTTGATATTTTTGGACTTAAAATTGGATAAAACGTTAGTGGGCCGAAAAGTCAAAATGACTATTGGAACGAAAAACATAGGATATAGGGATTGGGCCATTGGCCCATTTGGTATAGGGTTGGACTGACTTGACCCACCGGATTAAACCGTCGTCCTGAATGGGACCGAACGGACCAGACTGGTCCTTATGCTGTTTGGTCCGATTGAGAGTGGGAAAACCTTGGATCGAATAGGTCTGGTCCTATCCGCAAAACCTCCTCGGGACTGACCGGATCGAGCCGGACCGAATTCGCTCCTAGGAGGAAGGAATTATTTTCGACCCATGATGGTGATGCAGGCGTCAATTTGGTGCTCTTCATGTTCATCCATAAAATAATAATAAATAACCCAATAAAAATTAATAAAGAGAGACACAAACATTTACGTAGTTCGGCATAAAAACCTACCTCCTTGGATTGTTTGGGAGAAAAATCCACTATGATAGATGATTTTACAATCTCTCATAGCCTAACATATTACTCAATATAATGGAGAAATCTAGGATTTCAGGAGGTTGAAATCGATGCTTCCCTAGAGAGAGATATGGTGAAGTCACTATTTGTTGTGAAGTTTGTACGTAGAGAGCTTGTGGAGAGTCCAAGCTATCTCCTCCTTTTATAGAGGTCTACTTTCTTCGTTTGAGTGATAGAGTCCAACTTACCTTGTGAAACATTTTCCTTTTAGGAGTCTGAGCCAACTGCTTTTAGGGAAGCTTTCACAATCCTCCAAAAGTACAGGATGGAGCTCAGGATCGGGAAAATTTCTTGGGTTCATGGTCTTGGAAAGGGGCATCAAAACTAACCCAGAGAAGACTCAAGCTGTAATCAACATGAAGTCCCCTCGAACCATCAACGAAGTACAAAGGCTTGCGAAAAGAATCACGGTGCTCAATCGATTCATTTCCAAATCGACTGATAAATGCTCATGATTCCTCTAGGTATTACGAAAAGCTCACAAGTGGAATGATGATTGCAAAGAGGCATTCGTCTGGTCCAAATAATACCTCACCAAACCGCCCCTTTTGAGCCAGATGATACTAGGAGAAACCTTGTATCTTTACCTATCCGTCACAAATGTTGCCATCTTGATGCAAACCAAGTTGAGTCTACTCTTAAAGATCATTTGCAAATTCCAGATGGGCCAATTACAAGATCAAGGGCCAAGAAGATCAAGGAAGCAATGCACGGATTGGTGCAATCCACTTGGGATGAAGCTAGCAAGAGTCCAACACTCAAGATGGGCTTGAAAGAAGGAGAACCAGTTTTGATCCACTTAATTCAAGCTATGGAAGACATGACCTAGAGATAGGGCCTATTGTTATTGGAGACTTCAAATTTGATTAAATGATTTATTTTATTAGTTTAGAATAGATGGGCTTGAAGATGCCTGGCCCACACGTCTTATTTTCAATGAACTAGGGTTTTCAAGAAGGCCTTGTATTTTGGCCAAGGGCTTATTTGGAAAGTTACTTTTTAGGAATTAGGGTTTCAAGAAGTACTGTAGTGTTACTGTAGCCGCGGGTACTGTAGCACGACACTGTTCATCAGGGCATTTTGGGTAAAAAGGGGCTTTATTTTGGCTAGGGTTTTAATTAGGTTTAGTTTAAATACTCCTTGTAGCCTTATTTGAAGGTTAGACAATATTGAATGTTATTTGTGAGTTGAGTTTTCTCCTCTTGTTCTTGATTGAACTCTTGAACTTATCAAAGGTAAATTACAACCTTTGTGGCGTTCCTCCTTTGTAATCTAGGTTCTTGAGACGGGTTCTTCAATGGGTCTAGATTTTGATATAATCTAGGTTCTTGAAACGAGTTTTCATCGGGTCTAGGTTTTTCCATCCATTGACTTGAATTTGGCTTTCTTGGGGAGTTTTCAAATTGATTGTGGGTTCAAGGGATTTCATTCCCGCGGGTTTATATCACATCTCGACAACGTTGGTCAGAGAAGAGGGCAAGGTGTAGAAGCCTGTTTATTACGTTAGTAGGGAACTAAAGGGAGTGGAGCCAAGATTCCTATCGATGGAGTTGTTGGCATTCATGCTGGTAGTGGTTGCTCGTCGCTTAAGACCTTACTTTCAAGCGCATCTAATTAAAGTCCTAATAGAAGCAGCACAAAAAAAGGTCTTGCAGCATTCAGACATGTCTGGGTGCCTAGTGAATTCGTCGATCAAATTGAGTGAGTTTGACATCATCTACATTCCTTGGACAACCGTCAAAAGGTAAGCTTTGGTAGACTTTGTTTCTAGGATGGCGGGACCCCTAGAAGGTGTACCCACCAAGCCAAAGGGCAACTAGTAGCATGTTTATGTTGACGGCTCGTTGTGCAAAAAGGCGAGGTTGTAGGGGTATATGTCATCTCCGATGAGGGTGAGGAAACCAACCACTCGATAAGGCACGAATTCAAGACTACAAATAATGAAGTGGAATATGAGGCTTTGCTAGTGGGCCTCACCAATTTAAGGGCATTGGATGCGGCGAACATGAAGGTAAAGGTGGATTCTGAGATAATGGTGAATTGGGTTAGATGAGATTATGTGGCAAAGAGCGAAAGACTTCAGCTCTATTTGCAATGAGTATGGGAAGAGCACGACCAATTTTGGAGCTTCACCATCGAACGGATTCCCTCGAAAGGACAATTAGAGGCCAGACCGGCTAGCTCGGGCCACATCAAGTATGGATGACACAAAATTACCGTGGGAGACAATCAACAAGGTAGTAGAGGTCTTGGCCATGGAAAACATGATCACAGAAGTGGTGGATGTTGTACCCAAGTGGGGTAGGTAGATAAGTCAATTTTTGATCATGGGAGAGCTGCCGATTCAAAACGAAGAGGCGAGGAGAGTGGAGAATAGGGTTGTCCAGTTTGTTCTTGCAGACGAGAAGTTATACAAGTGAGGTTTCACCTCTGGCGGTGGACTACTTCACGAAGTGGGTAGAAATAGAGCCCTTCGCTACAATAACCGCTACCAGTGTAACCCGGTTCCTGTGGAAGGCCATGGTGTGCCGATATCGCATACCCTGAGTCATCATTGCAGACAACGGGAGATAATTTGACTTCGACTATTACAAAATCTGCTACATCAAACTAGGCATAAAGGCCAGGTATTCATCCTCGGGACACCCCCAAGCTAATAGACAGGTCGAGGCGACCAGTAAGACCTTGGTGGGAAACCTGAAGAAAAGGTTGATGACCAAGAAAGGAGCATGTGAGGAGGAGCTTCCTGGGATCCTGTGGGCATACTGTACCACGGTTAAAACCCCCAATGGGCAGACCCCCTTTGCGTTAGTGTATGGGAGCGAGGTGGTCATATCGGTGGAGGTTGCCATGCCAAGCTTCCGAGTTCAGTATTTCAACGAAAGAGCGAATGAAGAAGGCCTGCGTGCAAACTTGGACTTGACAGAATAGAGGAGAGATGAATCTGAGGTAAGGATAGCAGCCAGCAGGAGGAAAATAGAGTAGTACTTCAATCGAAGAGTTAGACCATGGTCATTCAAAGAAGGTGATTCAGTGTTGCAGGAAATGGGAGTGACATCCAAGGAGGAAGGGAAGCTTGGGCCGAGGTGGGAAGGGTCATATGTGGTAATGGCTTGCTGATGACCTGGACATATTGGCTAAAGAACATCAAGGGAAAGGAGCTGGCGTGCCAATGCAATGCGAAGCACCTTAGATATTATTTTGTCTAAGAATTGCACAAAAGGGGCACGTATGTCCCTCGGTTCATGTAAGCCAAAGTTTTCAATGAGTATGCTTTATTATTCACGCTTTGCTAATGTGGCACAGGACCTACTCGGTGCAGTCGATTCTAGATCCCGACTAGTTCTGTAGGACAATGCACCATGCACTCACCTTAGTGACCAATCGCCACCCAGCACGGTTAGTTCCAAATCCTGCCTGGTGTTTTATGTCGATTCCCCGTGCTCGTACCTTAACGGTCAAGGGAGGGAACACCTTTCCTAAGTATATGAGTCTCTCCTCGCTATCCAGCATGGTCGATTCTAGATCCCACCTGGTTCTTTGGGATGATGCTCCACGCTAGCACCTTGGAGACCAATCGCCACCTTGTGCGGTCAATTCCAAATGGCACTTATTTTTTTAGGTTGATGCTCTGCACTCATACCTCAGCGGTTAGAGGAGGGAACACCTCTCTTAAGTGTCCAAGTCACTCCTCGCTACCCAGCATGGTTGATTCTAGATCCCACCTGGTTCCTTAAGTCAATACTCCTCGCTCACACCTCGGCCACCAACCGTCACCTAGCGCGGTCGATTCCAGATCCCGCTTGGTTTTTTTAGGTTGATGCTCTGTGCTAGTACCTTGGCGATCAAAGGAGGGAATACCTTAGTGTCCTAGTCTCTCCTGCCACCAATGCAGTCTATTCTAGACCTCGCTTGGTTTCTTAGGTTGATCCTCCGTGCTCGCACGTCAGTGACCAATCGCCACCTAGCGCAGTCGATTCTAGATCCCACCTAGTTCTCTTGGGCGATGCTCCGCACTTGGACCAAGGTGACCAATTGCCGCCCAGCACGGTTGATTCCAGATCCCACCTTGTTTTTTAGGTCAATGCCCCACGCTAATACCTCAACGGTCAAATGAGGGAACACCTCTCCTAAGTGTCCCAGTCTTTCCTCACCACCTAGTGTAGTCTATTCCAAATCCTGCCTGGTTCTTTAGGGTGATGTTCCACGCTCGCACCTTGGCGGCCAATTTCCACCCAGCGGGGTTGATTCTAGATCTTGCCTTATTTTTTAGGTCGATGCCCTATGCTCGTACCTTGGTGGCCAAAGGAGGGAACACCTCTCCTAAGTGTCCTAGTCTCTTCTCGTCACCCAGTGCGGTGTAGTCTAGATCTCGCCTGGTTCCTTAGGTTGATGCTCCGCGTTCACACCTTCACAACCAATCGCCACCCAGCACGGTCGATTCTAGATCTTGCCTGGTTTTTTAGGTCGATGTTTCGTGCTTGTACCTCGATGGTTAAAGGAGGGAACACCTCTCCTAAGTGTCTCTGTGTCTTGTCTCCACCCAGCATGGTCGATTCTGAATCCCGCCTGGTTTTTAGGCTAATGCTCCGCGCTCGTACCTTGGCAATCAAAGAAGGGAACACCTCTCCTAAGTGTCTCAGTCTCTCCTCCTAGTTCGCACCTCGGTTACCAATTGCCTCCCAGAACAATTCTAGATCCTGCCTGGTTCTTTAGGGTGATGCTCTGACCTCACACCTCAGCGACATTCACCCAGCACAATCGAGCAAAGTACAAATGCACAATTGCGAAGGAAAAAGCGAAGTTACTATATCTTCAAATATTATAAGGTACAAAACCCCCCGTTCTTGGGCAAGGTTAGAGACACCAAAACAACTTATGTAGAAATACTTGTAGCCGATCATGGATGTGTTCTGTAGGTAAAAAAGCATCAGGCATCAAGTCACGGCCCAAGGAATCAAAGAATTGGATCGAGGCACCATCAGGGCGCAAGGTTCTCAAGGATGAAATGACACATCTTTTCCAAGCCCTCTCAAAAACTGTGGCCCCAGGCCCTATTGCGAACAGTCCTCGCCGCTGTCAACTGGGGAGAAATTCACATCAAGTCTCCCTGGGAGGCAGGCAGCATGACCTCTAGGGAGGCAACCTTTAGGTTGCAAGCGGCAACCTCGCTTTGGGCCGAAGTCTTCTCGATCTAAGGGACCCGAGTTCTTCATCCCAGGATTCGATCTCTTCCCGGCTTTGCCAGAGGGAGTCATTAAAACTCGCGATCAACCAGTTTTGAGAACCAACCTTGCCCTTGAGCTCCTATGTGCACCACTCTCATAGGTCCCAGACAGACTGCTCAATCTCCCGGATGACTTTGCAGTGCCTCTGACAATGCTCCCTTAGTTCCACCAACTCGGTGTCCTGGTGGGACAACTTGTTCCAAATGGTATCGTGTTCCTCCCCGAGTAGTTTGACCTCATTGTGGCAGCGGTTTACCTACTTGTTCATCTCGGCTAGCTCACCCCTGTGGTGGGTGCTCTCTCTCTCTCTCTCTCTCTCTCCCCTCCCTGAGCCATTGTATAAAGATATCGACGAAGGCTTCTATCGTGCCATCCCTATTTGCACGAGCTTGGCATATCTTTTCATGGGATTGAACTGTGAAAGCCTGCAGTTCGCAGACCTCCCTTTATAAGTCGGCCTATCCATCAACAATCCAAGCCGCAAGGTGATCGATCCTCTTAAGTGCATGGACAACGAAATGGTAAAAATATTGGAAAAAAAAATAAAAAATAGAAGAAGGAAGAGAAGAGGAAGATGGAAAACGAGCAAGACATTGTGAACCTATGAAAGAAACCTACCGAGGATAGGATTCCCCTGAGTTGGGTGGCCGTCTTCGCTCAGGTTGACCCTTGATGTTCTCGCGTAGCTCTGCCCGGTGGGGTTGGAGGAGGGCCCCTAGGTAGAGAGCTTGTGCCCTCCCAGTGCCAGCCTCCCTTGTAATCGAGGATCGCCCCAACCTTGCGTCGGTTGCCTCCTCAACATCATGTTCTGCGACGTCATCAACATGAAACTCATCGACCGAAAGTCTTGGCATCTCATTGCCATCAGGATATTCAATTGGAACCTCTGCTTCCACCTCCCCCTAGACCAGCCCTTTCCTTGACACAATGTCAGAAAGGGGGGAGGCAAGGAAACTTCTTCCCTGCTCATGACAGTAACCAAGAAATCTCCTCGGGATGAGATCCTAGTGGTTAAGTGAAAGGTGGACGTCTTGCCTCCAGATGTTGTGGATGGGACAGAGTAGGAAGGACAATCATCTTCCACCAATTTTCCCGCCAACCCAACCAAAGCTGTAGCAAAAGGGACTCCATCGGCACCCTCGAAAGGCATGTCGATGACGACTGAAGCCACTTGCACAAGGTCTAGGAAGGTCACAAAGAAGGCCATGTGTGGCGCCCCCAACCCCCACTTGAGATTTGACGGAAGACTGAAGCACCGGGATAGGCAACGCAAGGTTCCATACCCCTCGTACATGACAGATAGGATGCAATGCACCTAATGATAACTAGTAGTATGCAGTATATCGCAGAGGAAAGTCAACTTAAGTCAAATAATGCAACAATAGTCATGGTACCGAAGAACATAAAGTCCTAATAATTCATATTCTATAAGAGTCATCAAAAGTAGTTAAGTGTTTCCAATTGAACTCCCAAAACACAAGACCAAAACATCCAATCATCGAAAGAGGTCATTTCCAAAAGTGGAATGGGTCAGAACCAAGTTCTCATCCTCAAGCAAACTAAAGAACACTCCCCTAGACATTCAGGGGTCTACATCTAGCAATGCCAACTCCGTGGCGACTTCTTGAGCTTCTACAGTTGAGTTTTTGGCTTGCTCCAAATATCTCGACACAAAATTCATGTCATGTTTAAATCTTAACATCATTTGAGGATCCGAAGATGAAACTCCAACATTGGACTCATCGAGATTTGCCAAAATCTTCTTGAGTCGCTAAGCCAATACCTTAAGCAATTCTAGGGAGGATTGATGACGAGCCTCCACTATAAACTTATCCTCCACTATCTCACAGATCTCGTCCATATCTACGGGTCCTGCGTGCTTGGCACAACTTCTACCATTCCGAGTAGGGGAATGATAGTGAAAAATACAACAATGAGATTTCGAACAATTTTATTAAGTAAACAAATAACATGTAAAAGATATCGTAAGCATATGAAAGCAAACTTAACAATGAATGCATGGACATGAGACTTTACCTATGCATTTGACCTTTCAAAAAAAGGACATCGTGTAAAACATGACTTTCATAACCTTGTCTTTCATAAAACATTATTTCTTCATTTTGTACTTGTTCATATAACATACTTGTGAGCTCCGTTCTTGATCATATAACATAGCTTTGAGCTCGAGGCCTTTCTTAACTTATAAATGGATACTTCACAGTTTCCTTATGCATCGTGTGTTCCTCGCTAGTTACTGCATTGACCATTGGCAACTTTGACCAAGTTGACTACGTCTTACTTTAAAACTTTCATGTTACGGCAGCTCGCTTTGCCTTCACTGTGGTGCACCCACTAGCTTTAGGTGTGATCCCGCTCCGGTATCCTTTTCTTTTCGGAACCATTCAAGATCCGTCGACCGTACTTTGTCAACCCATGAGTTATCAATCTATTTTAAACACTCCTGAGTGGATAGAGGAGTTTCACTAGGACATTGCCCCGTCCTAGCCCTTGGGGTCGTGCTAAAAACTTTAAAAAGACTCTTTTGCATTCAAAAGATTTTCACAATCCCAATGCATGTGACATGACAATGAAACTTAGAATTTTCATGAGATACATGCAAATGCCGAATGCTTCATCATGATCATATAACATTCAAACATGCAATTCCAATACATTTCGCGTTACGGCTTGATAATATTAGAACGTGCGAACATGTTCTTTTATAAAAATTCCCAAGGCGTTGAACGTCAATCAAGAAACAAACATTTAATACTTTCCATGTAATGGCCGAAACATACAAACCCTAGTACATCCAAGAATCATTCTTAGCTCATGAAACTTAAAACACCAACTGATCATACCTCATCCATATTAATAACCGTGACCTTTAAGTTGATAACATGCATTCCAATCAACTTTTTCATGAACTTAGAATCTTCTAATGTTTTAAACACAACTTTACAATGAATACGCATGGGTGGCCGAAACAATATAGTGATCATAGACAAACATTTTCTTAACGTAGTCCCATACAAGATTCGGTCAATAACAAACATTCATATACAAAACAAACATTGTGCAATCCAAACCCTAATATGGCTTCTTATTCCATTTTCATAACATAAATACATTCCAAAGACCATTCTATTCATACATTAGATAATCATGCTATAAAGAGATTATATCACATGGAATAAACATT
The DNA here is from genome assembly GCF_004785595.1 of Juglans microcarpa x Juglans regia. Taxonomy (NCBI): domain Eukaryota; kingdom Viridiplantae; phylum Streptophyta; class Magnoliopsida; order Fagales; family Juglandaceae; genus Juglans; species Juglans microcarpa x Juglans regia. Next base: position 4,271,027 of record NC_054605.1, read on the forward strand.
AATATCATAAACGATCACATAAAACTAAGCAACCAACAAGTTCACATGACATATAAACAAAATATCCAAGTACAAGTTAGAAGTGTACTTACAAAAGTCCATAATATATAGCAGGCAAGCTGAAATACATATAGTACTCGTTAGGTTGTGCTCTTGACATCATTTTCCAAGAAAAAGACTCCAAACATTTGAACCTTCCTCCCTTGAGCCCGAAACTTATCTACATCAAAACCCTAGCTCATAGAAACACTAGAGCCGTGGCCTTTATCCTCAAAAACATCATGCTTGTTGCATCTATCTTCCTTGAAGAAAAATCATAATCTAACCATATGTACTTAGGCCTGGGTTTATGTGGAAAACTTCTCAAAACATGAACTAACTCCTTCTAGCTCAAGTGTGTGTGTGTGTGAGCATGAGTTCTATAAGAACTCACAAAAAACTGAAACTCCACCCCCCCTGAAACCATGCGTGTGTGTGTTGGAAAGGGGATGTTAGCTTCATACCTTCTATGATTCTCCTTTCGGAAGTATCTTCTGGCTTTGCTAATCCTCAAAAGAATGTTTGGGTGAGAAGAGAATATTGTGGAAAGTGCTTGGATGGTGAGAAAATGATAGAAAGTTGGAGAGAAAAGGGTGATGGCCGAATACTTCAAGAGCAATTCACAAAGTGACTAAAAGTCCTAGGGTTTCGGCTCCTCTCCTTTTTATAGACACAAAAACTTCCTACACAAGCCAATGTTTATTGCATGGATGCGAAGTGGCATCCCTTCCTAAGGCTCCTTCCCTATCTCATCACTTGATTGTGTGGGAAACACAATGGGATTCCCTTTGGACAAGTGGTGCCTCCTTCCTCAAAACCGAAGCCTCTTTCCTCTTTTGCCCCTTCATTCCATGTCTTGGTTCAATGAATCTTGTGGCTAAAAGGTCTTTGTCAAGCTAGCAATCTTCCTCAATCTCCTACATGTGTGCATGTGTGCCAAGTGGCATGTGAGGAGCGTGTGTGTGTGCATGGGCTGCCAAAACCTTCATCCTTTCCCCAAGAAAAATCTTCTTTCACCACACTTTTGGACAAGCATGTGATTGGTCCAAATTTGCACAAACTCCCTTGCCCTAGCCGTCCATCTCAAAGTGTCTTACACAAGATTTCCTTCTAGAAACCCTAGGCGGGTGGCCTCCTCTTCCCAAGCTTGATTTTTCTCTTTCCCAAGATAAAATTTTTTACCTACTTTTTTCATGTATGACACATGGAAAAAAGCAAATCTTCCTTCTCCATGGTTGTTGTGCAAGGCCTCTTGGCCTTCCTTAGGCTCAACTTTTCCATAATCTAATTATTCTCCTTCTAGAACCTCTTTCCCGTAGTGACAAGTGTCGCAAAGCTTCTTCTTACAAGCAAACCTCCATGCATACGTGACACATGGCAAGAAAAATAGTTGATCTCCTATGGTAGTCATGTAAGGCCAAACCCTAGATCCTTCTCACCTCTTTTCCCTTATTCCCATCTAGATTCATCAACTCCTAAGCATAAGCTCTATTGGATGACAAGTGGCATGCAAGATCTTGAATTGGGCATGAGCCCTAGTTCAATTGGGCTTCAAACCCTAATTTCTTATGACGGCCAAAACTCTCATAGGATGTTGTAAAAGAATAAAAAAATATATTTACATAAAAAGCTTAGAAAGTCTTGGTCGTCACACCATGTCAAGCTCCTTATCCACATGATTAGATGTTGCAGGCCTGTCTCGTCTGCTTGGGGGGTAGGAGCTGGGGCCTGATGTTGTGTGGGGGAGGTCTGCAGGCCGGAAGAAGGATGATTGACCCCCATCACTGGAACAAAATGCACTTTTGCTTCATCCATAAGGGCTTAGATGCTATTTGGCGATGACAGACCATGCTGCTTCGCCGCCCTCCACACACCCTCCCCCTGCTGTGTTAGCGGGGTTGACGTCCTAGCCAGCACGATGGGTGGAGTGCAGGAAACTCGACTTGTACTTTCCAATCGAGAAGAAGCCCCTTGCCCCACAGGGTTGCTACTGGAGGCCGATGGTCCTCGTGTGGCCTTGATGTGAATCCTCTTCCTTTCCTCTTCTTCCCTTGGGTTGCGAGGTCATTGCTCACCAAGGAAATCGAAGGTGTCCCTTTGAAAGTTGTGGCCAGAAATCCTTGACCGATCTGACATCACCATGAACTGTTCAATGTTCACCCTTGTCAGCAGGGGCCTCACTCCAGACTTCCTTCTGGTGTCTTTGTAACTATTCATAAACCCACACAATGAGAACCCACTCTCGGGTAGACATTTTTACCGCGAACTCCTTGTCATCAGGGATAACTTCCCATACGGCCCAGATGGATACTCTAGACAAATCACCTCCTTGGCAAGAAATTCCCTACCCCGTCTCAATACTAAAGGAACCTCTTGGGCCAATCCTTGACGTAGTTGAACTGAGGCTCAAGGTGGGTCACCTGAAACTTCAGACGGGACCTAAAACTGCACGCATTGCACTCATGTTGTTGAATCTAGTGGGTACGAAAAAGTTCCCTAGCCATCAGATTTGGATACTCTTTGCCCCCATCGTGCAACACCCTGCACCAAACTACACAACAATAAATCAATATTTTCCAAGTATTGGGGTGGAGTTGTGCCGCAGCTAATCCAAAAAAATCCAAGACCACCGGAATGAGATAGCAAAAAGGGAGTTGCAACCCATTTGAGAACATCATGGGAAATAGAGGCACCTTCTCGACAAACCCCTATGAGTCTAAGGGCCAAGCCTAGACAAAACATGGGCCATCACATGCCGTCTATGGGATTCGTTTCACTTTCTAAGCCAGTGGTGGGAGAAGGACGATTTTCTGGATTGAATAATTTCCGAATGAAAGAATGAAGCTCCCCTCCAGATAAACACTGCCAGTTCTGTTGCTCTTTTTTTTTTTTTAATGACGCCATCGCAAAAACGAGCGAGTAAGCTCTTCCTCTCCCATGTAGTTGGTAATACCGTACACTTGAGTGTCCGCACATGGCACTTGCAGCTTAAGTGACTAGGCCACTCGTCTTCCCAACTCAGGGGGTGTAGTTTACACTCAGGACATATGCATAGTAAATACAATATGAATGCAGGAGGTGGGCAATGTGCACTTAACCATGCACATTCACACTGTGCATGGCACACACAGTGCCATGCATAGGGCACAATGGGTGCACGTCTTCGTGCACGCAGGGGCCACGAGCCACCCTGCCGCGAGAGGCCCACGAATTTGCCTCCGTGAGCTCAGTGAGCGGCACTGGCTATCACCACGTGGTCTGCTGGTAGTTTCTGCCACCACTGCGCTGATCTCTGACTAAGGAGGCTGTGCCCACATCGCCAATGGGTGCACATCCCCGTGCATAGTGAGCGGAACGGGAGCACATTCCTGTGCACCCGAGAGCCCCACGGCTTCTTCTCCATGAGCTCATTGAGCAGCATAGGTGGCCACCACGTGGTCCACCAGTAGTTCCTGCCTCCACCGTGTCGGTCTTTGACCAAGGAGGCCGTGCCCACGTCGCCCAGCTGGTGCATGTCCTCGTGCACCCAAGGAGCCTTTAGTCCGCTATTTGTAGGCCCAACTGCGGAAACCGGCGGCCACAATGAAGGCCATCGGCATTGTCTACTACGGTATTGGTGACCGGAGTTGATGGCCGTGCACATCATGCAAAATGGGCCACTCACAAATAGGTGCATGGCAGTGCACCCGAGACCAACCACGGGCACACACTGTGAGCCCAACAGAGAAACTCTTGGCCACCACGAAGGAAGCCGACATTGTCTACAACGGCCGTGGTGGTCACTGGAGTTGTTGGCAGTGCACGACGGGAAAATGCTGAGCATTGTCTCACGAACACATGAAAGGCTCACGGGGCCCTCCACGGCCACCCCACGGCGGGCCCTCCACCTACACCTAGCCATCCACCTGTGTTGGGCTCTCCCCTCCGTGGGCTCTCCACCTGCACCGGGCTCTCCACTGTACCAGGCACTCCTCTGCCTGGGGCTCTCCAACCGTACCGAGGTCTCCACCTGCACCGAGCCCTCTACTTGCACTGGCTCTCCACATGCGCCGGGTTGTTCGACTGCGCTGGGCTATCCCCTGCACGGGCTCTCCACCTACACTGGGCTCTCCAACTGTACCGGGCTCTCCACCTGCATAGAGTCCTCCACCTGCATATGTTCTCCAACTATAACAGGCTCTCCACCTGCACCGAGCCCTCCATGTGCGTGGGGTCTCATATATGAGGAACTGAATCTCACGGGCTCCCTTCTGCTTGAGGCTCATCTGCATGGGATCTCCTCTGCTCGGGACCCATCTGATTAGGTGCAGTACCTTGGCTGTGCGGAACTCATTGAGGCAGACATTGCACAGTCACCCATGTGGCCAAAGTTATACCGCGGTTTTAAAACAGCTGGCACATAGCCCGGGATGGGTGCGGCCCAGACGTCCCAATATCTTCATCAGGACAAATTGTTTGGTACTAACACGCATGCGGGCACCGTCACTTACTCGGCGGGCAACTTCCCGACAGCTAATAACCAGGGTTTTAAGCGTGTGTCACGCATGTGGGATGTGCACCATGCATAAGCCACACACTATATACAAAGTGGAGAACAAGGAACAACCCTGGCCCTAAAGCACGTTTCATGGCCCATGCAACGTGCTCCACCAACATGCTCGCCCAAGTCTGCTCAATCGATTTCAGTCAAACCTCAACAATGGCACATCTCCAACCTTTGCCTCGTGCCAGCTAGGCAGAGTCACTGGACTCGCTGCGACACAACGGTAGAACACAAGCCCCTTGACTTGTCAACCCTTGCACTACAAGCCGAGTCACTGGACTCGTCGCTACCCAATTTTGGAACACAAGTCCGTTGACTTGTCGTCCTTCGTGCTACAAGCCGAGTCTCTAGACTTGCCATGATGCATAATCGCTGCTAGCGGGTTACCTCCGGGAATGAGCCTTCGAAGTTAACGGGTCTCCGAGCTCCATAATTGCCTAGCGCAGGTTACCTCTAGGAACAAGCGGACGGGCTCGACAATGGCCTAAGGTGGATCCAGGGGTCAACGGGCCCTTTAACCACTTTGCATGGGTTACTTCACACAAACTCCAACACTAATAGTAAATCGAAAACAAAAACAACAAACGAACATACACTTTTCAATGACGATAAACATACGAATGAGGCACTGCCAAACTACATGTCTCACGTGCTCAAGTACACCTCTCGCCACATCCGAGGTCCGTGCTTGCATCATACACGCTTGATACACCTCTCACCGCATCTGAGCTCAGTCCTCGCATCATACGAGGTCGAGTACACCTCCCGCCACATCCGAACTCCATGCTCATGTCTCACACGATCGAGTACACCTCCTGCCACATTCGAGCTCCGTGTTCGCATCATATGCGGTCGAGTACACCTCCCACCACATTCGTGCTCCACGCTTGCATCTCACGCAGTCTAGTACATCTTCCACCTAAATTCATCCCTAGAGGCATTTATCGCTTAACACGAGCATAATGGAAAATGGAGAACCCGTTTGACGACCTATGTTGCATATTTTATCTTAAAGATTCTCAAGGTCTCTTGTTGGAACAAGTTGCCCTTAAGAATCGCGGGCATTTGTGAAAGATAAAATATCTAGCCTGCCGAAGGATAGACCCAGCTCACCAAGCTACACTAGAGGACAAAATGAAAATGAAGGGAGTAGGACACAAGAGTGACCAGAGGAGCATAGGAGCGTGTTAGAGCGAAGCGGGAAATCGAAGGGATGCTTAGACATGCAAAGGGACCAGTCACCTCCATTGGTAGATAAACCTGTCACCTCCTGGCAAGCAGGCATGCGCAATGGAGAGTTAGATAAAAGCAAAGGGCCATATGACCAAGCAGGAGATTTTATTCTTCTTCTTCTTCTTCTTCAACCTCTTGAGAAAGACATCTTCTCCAGCAGGAAGAACTCTAGTGTCCTTTGTACAATGAGAAATGAGAGGCCATGAGAGACTATAAATTAGTATATTATAGTAGATTTCTCATCCCCAAACGTCCGTGGACGTAGGCAACATGCTAAACCATGTAAATCTGTATGTACCTTTCTCATATTTTCTCTGTACTTGTTTTCCATTCACTGCCATGAACATATGTATCGATACCATACAACCACACCAGAACATTGTTAGGGGCTCCAAACAATTACGATCAAGGCCCAAGTCGACCTAGTAGGCCAGGATTCTTTGTCTCCTTCCGGCCTGCTGTGTGATTTTTCTAGCATCAACAATAATAAATATTGATTTTGAAGTTTTATTTTTCTCTTTTTAACTTTAATTGATGACACATTAACTTGTCAGGGTTATTTAATAAAAGTTGTAGCTCTTATCCAACAGCACATCCACGACATCCAATTTAGTAAAGATACAATTTACTCACAAAACAACCAGCACATTTGTTTCAAATACACAAACATGGAATGAACAAAATATCTGAGGGTCTTTTTCGTTTTAAATGACTAAGGGCCTGTCAATTTTAGGCCTAAATTCAAAATGTATCAATTATGGGTGGCCTGATTTGGTGGGCTCTTAACTTTACACAAAGCTTCTTTAACTCGTACCCAATTCAGAACATTGTTCTAGGCCTGTTTAAGACGTTCTGGACTTGTTTATTTTATTTCAAAATGGACTTCCTTTTATGCTCACTTACAATGTGAGAATGGAACACTCACAATAGTTGTTATATTTATATAAGTAGCAGAAAAGGTATCTGAATCTAAGACTAAAAGTAATATAAAAGGATAAGAGAAATATTTTGGTTATAAAAGGATTATACAAAAGTATAACTACAAACTAAGTTGACTTGATGTAATACGTCAGATTGTAAAGTAGATCTAACAATCAGATGAATCCATACTACTTTGTGAAATTTTTTATGGCTGTAACACTTTTTTTTATTTTATAACAAAACAATCCATTATTGTAAATGAGATTACAAAAGTGTTTTGGCCCAAATAACTTGGGAAATACAATTAGGGAAAGAGTTCCACCAAACACACATATCCTCTAACTGAAAAGCATGTATAGCAAGCTTGTGTGTAGCTTCCTTTTTTTCTCTAACAATATGTTGGACAATACAGCTTTTGAACTTCTTCATTAGCACCTTGATCTCCCTAATCAGATTTACTTGTAATGACATTGACTCACTGATTGCATTTACTTCATTCATCATAGGGAGAGAATCACTTTCCAAAATAAGATCTTGGATGCCATGGGTAACACATAACTGCAATCCCCTAAACATTGCCAAAAGCGCCATATCAGAAGGTTAACATACTTCATTCTCTTTTTTACTCGTTGCCATAATGACCTCCCTTTTGTGGTCTCTCAGCACCATCCACATTAAGCTTGAGATAATCTTCAGGAGGAGGCGTCCAACAACGCCGTGACTTCTTATTGGTCTTGTGTGTCTTAGAAGCTATGTGGTTTTTCTATTGAGATAACGCATAGTTGACAACTTGATCCACAATGATTATATTATCTTCATAAATTTTCTGGTTTCGTCTCTACCACAAGCCCCAGGATATAAGAAATTTTTTTTCCAACTCTTCTCTACATCCTTCAGCTCTAACCTTTCTTTCAATATCGTCAAAACAATTATAAGCATGTAAAAGGTTTAGAAGAGGTAAGATCTTATTCCACATCTGCTTCACAGCATGACAAAGAATCAAACCATGAATTAAGTCCTCTCCATCCTTCCCACAGAAAAAACAATAGTCTTCAGTAACAATCTTTTTCTTTAATAAATTGTGCTTAGTGGGTAATCCATCCTTGCATGCTCTCCAAGAGAAGACCTTAACCTTATTAGGTATCTACAATTTCCATAATTCCTTCCACAGTTTCCTTTTTGATGTGCACCAACATGGACCTAGTCTTAAAGATCATTTGCAAGTTCCAGATGGGCCAATTACAAGGTCAAGGGGCAAGAAGATCAAGGAAGCAATGCAATGATTGGTGCAATCCACTTGGGACGAGTTTAGTAAGAGAATCTGGGTTCTTAAGACGGGTTCTTCAATAGGTCTAGATTTTAATATAGTATAGGTTCTTGAAATGAGTTCTCATCGGGTCTAGATTCTCAATCCATTGACTTGATTTTGGCTTTCTTGAGGAGTTTACAAATTGATTGTGGGTTCAATCGATTCTATTCCCACGGATTCATATCACTTTTTTGGTCTGAATTTGAACTTTCTCCATTCAGTTTGTTCCCAACAATAGCTCTAAGAATTCTATAAGCACTTCTAACTGAAAACTTCCGATCCTTCTCAGGTTCCCAAATCATTTTATTAGCTGTAACACATGATGTAAGGATGATCTTTCTGATTTCATTCACTGGCCCAGGTGGTAGCAATCTGTTTAGTTGATTTTTATTCTAGCTTCGAGAGTCATCTTCAAACAAAGTGTCAACTACCTCTTCCATGGATTGTCCCGTATCTTCTCTTCTATACTGCATCAAATTTCTAAATCCAAGAATCCAATAGTCAGACCATATTTTAACAGATTTTCCATCTCCAATTCTCCACCTTCCTCCCATTGCAATACACTTCCTAGCTTCCCAAATACCTCTCCAAGCATAAGAAGGTGAAGCACCCAAACTAGAATCCAAAAAGCTAGTATTAGGGAAATACTTGGCTTTGGATATTCTATGTAGTAGAGTAGATTCTTCTTGCAAAATTCTTCATCCTTACTTTGCTAGAAGAGCCATATTGAAGGTTTCCATGTCTTTGAATATAGTCTGTAACACTTCTCAAAGCACATATCTAATGTTTTTTGGAAACAAGTCCTAATACTACTCTAAGATGATGAGTCGATCTTTAGTTTAAGTTCTTATAGGAGTTTATTTGTTTCGTGGAGTAAACGGTCTATTTCAGTCTTGATGATGGAGAAAATATTGTATTTGTGAACCATATGCAGGGCAGAATCAATAGGATTATAGATTGCAAAGAAGATAACTTTAGATCTGAAGAAAACTCATATCTATTTTTCTTTTTACAATATCTTCTCTTCAATTCTTTTGAGATATACTGGAAAGAGTGTATTTTTTTCATGAAGAAGAGAAAGAAAACTTAACCAAAAAAAAAAAGATCTCTTTGATTCAATATATGCAACCGAAAAGATTTTCATCTTGAAAGAAAATATTATTTCTAAAATCTCTCAGAAAAGATAGAAGAAGAACTAATTTAATTTTCTTTTAATTAAAAACCGTTTACTAAAATAAGGAGGCAAAATCTCTTTCTTTATACCACATGCACATTAGACTTGCAGCAGCTTCAGCAAGTCTAATGCCTCTAGTCTTCAAGGATCCTAGTACCAGGAGAGATGTGCCGTTGGTACAATTTTTTGAGAGATTTGTTTGACTTAACATTATTATATATATAATATTAAATCAATGCTGCTCAAAAGTTGGTTTGTTTATTTTTCTTTTCAACTCTAGCCATTTTCATAGGAATGAGAGGGATTGATATGAAAAATAAAATTTAACTCCAAAGGGATTTTGGTTTCTAGTTATCTCATAACTAACTATTTTTTCCTTTTTTTGTAATCAAGATTACCTTTAATTATGACTTAATCCACTACGAAATCATAGTTGCATTCTAAATTTTACTTAATTACAGAAGAGCTCCAAATTACTACTTTTTGCAATTGACCCGTGTGAGGACCACACAAGTGAAAGAGGACAAGCTGCCATCTAGGAGCAAAAAGGAAGGTGAAGAAAAGAGACTATTCTTATTGAGTGGAAGGCAAAGATGTTCTTCCCTTGATTTGGTGGAAAATGAGGCATTAGTGGTCTTCAGAATGTAGCTAGTCCAACAGAAGAGTGAGCAAGCACCTAGGAGAGAACGAGGGCTAAAGCGGCTTGTAGTTTCGGAAAGGCATCTTTCATATGAAGGTGAAGAATGAGCTTAAGGCGAGCAACGATCAAGGATGTGGGGCTCTGCTAGCACAAGGGGACATACTATCAATGGAGTTGAGTGGAAAGAAAGATGAGGAGCACTCAATTGGGTTGATGAAGAAAATAGTTACGGGGGCTGCAAAGTGCAACTAGTCCAACATATAAGTGAGCAAGCACATTGTAAAAGACCTGACAGACACATTCCAACACAAGGTGGAGATGAGCATCTTGCCTTATGGTACGTGAGCTAGAAATGTTGCCTACTATGAAGGTGAGAATGAGGAGCTGAAGATGCTAGTTGTGACTCCTCCAAACTCTGCTTGGGATTTGATGGAGATTGAAGTGTCAGGACATACAACACAAGGTTACATACTCTCGTTCATGACAGTGAAGATGCAACGCATCTAGCATGCTACTAACAATATGCAGTAAATGTAGTGATAATTACTTTCCATTCATATTCACATAATCAAAAGTCAAATCATTTGTCCAACTAGTCTGTAAACAAAATAAAGCATAGTACTGGAGATGTAACTCCTTAGTTATAGACAAACATAAATCTAGACTAAACACCAAGCCGCACAAGCAACCCAACTATTAGCTCCAAAATGATGTTAAAAAACTGGAGAATCAACTCCATCAGTTCCTTGAGGCTCCTCCTCGGTCTACTCAACATTGTCTGGTTGGGGGTTCGGTGCTCCTTCGTGCCTTGACATATCAGCTACCATTTTGGGAGGAATGGTAGTTGGGATTACCACATGAGATTATAAATCTCAGCTAGTTATACTCCAAAGCTACCAATAGTATAATTAAGCATGAATGATAATAAACATGACAGTTATGCATAATGAACAATGACTTGCTTATGCAAAAACATAACTTAGAAACATCATAACTTTTCATGAACATGCCATGCTTGCTTGCATAACTTAGAAACATCATAACTTTTCATGAACATGCTTGCTTGCATGAACATGCCATGGGTGCTGCATGGTTCCCCATAAACCTTGTGCTCCTGTCACTACCACATCACATCAGAGGTCCTTGCACCAGCTGTGAGTATGTCTTGATAGCTTGCACTTGTAGCATGATGTGACGCCTCCAGATTTCACTTGGAATCGAATGAACTCTGAAGTGTCAGGACATGCAACACAAGGTTATCTACCCCCGTTCATGACAGTTAAAGATGGAATTCACCTAACATGTATCTAACATTATGCAATATACACAGAGGATAATAACTTGTTTTGAATAAATAACGCTGTACACAAAACCATATCCCAAAACATAACATGCTTCATAACTTCATAACAAACTAATAACGATAATGTTACAAAACTTATCCATCATGACTATAACATAAATAGGTATTAGAGACAATTCTCCATAAGTACAATACTAAATAGAATAAATATTGTGCTAACTTGTTAAGCGCTCGCGCAACTCAGCTAAGATAGCTAAAAGCCTATCTAAAAATTGGTGAAATGAAACCAAATCTCCTCGTCGTCACATTAGGGACTAGTCAACATAATCTAACCTGTCCTCAGCTGGTTCCTGTGATTCCCCCAACCTCCTCTTGGGATGGAACGAAGAGTTAGAGCGTCGAGACATGTAACACAAGGTTACATACCTCATGCATGACAATTAATATGCAATGCATTCTATAAGTACAACTAGTAGAATGCAATATTCGCTGTGGATTAAGGGTAAAAATAAACTTTTGCCAGAATAACTAGAAGCATCCCAATGCATTAACGACCATCATAGGTTCAAATCAAAATAGTAGCATAAACTTAGTACAGCTAAACATAAAAGTCTCCAAAGCTAGATAAGCTACTTCATGCATTCTAGAGCATGAAGGACTAGTGCTATGAACATAAGGATAAGGTCCAATCTTTTCTCGAGGTTTGGATCCTCCTCAATCAGTTGGATCCACCACTCCATCCAATTCGTCATCTTCAAGTTCTTATATAACTTCTATGATTTCGAGTGGAATGATAGTGGGTCCACAAGGGGTGAGATTTACTTGAAATCTCAGTAAGTTAAACAACTAGCATGCACAAAGATAAATTGTGCATGAAGAATGATAAATATGAAATGTGGAAAATCAGTGTGTGCCTCCCATCCAGATTCCTTAACATTTTCAGAAAAACTAAGACACATATTTTTGTACAGAGAATATTTTTCACATCAACTGTCAAAAACATAATTTCATCAATATTAGCAATTCATATTTAATCATAACGTCATAATGTGTGGTATCGTCACAATTTTCCATATGCACTGTGAGTACCTACTGGTGATCCTAGTACTCCAACTCACGTTGAAACTACGTTGTCTGCAGACTCGTTCTCAATGCATTGGTAATATAACATAACATCATAATACCATAACATGTATACCCACCAGCCTTAGATGTCATTTGACTTCGCTCCGACGTTCTTTAAAAAGAACCCATTCGAAGCTCGTTGGCTGTTCTTCATCAACTCAGGGGTTACCACTCCATTCTTAAGCACTCTAGAGTGAACAGAGGAGTTCCACTAAGATAATTCTCCATTCTAACCTTTGGGGTCGTGACAAAAATTATTTTCAAGCTATGTTGAAAACTGTAATTCATGACATGTGCATATGTATCAAGATTTCATATGAAAAATATATTTATAGATGCAATATGCAAAATGGTGAAACTATCACATGTCATGTAAGTATGCACTCAATGTATCATATAATATGATATTTTATGCTCAAAATGACAATTATAAAATGAATAAAGCATTTATCAATAAATCATAAATAACTTATCAAGGTGTAAGTTAGAGGCTAACTTACAAACTTCCTAAGTTTGAAAAGTCATAGCGTTTGAAATCAAATTCATACTAAGTTAGAATTTATACCATTATGAATGAGGTTCATAATCAAAGGTTGTAAAATGGGTATTTATAAATTACCCCTAAACTTTCAAAAATTGCCACTAAATTCCTAAATTTTCACTATTTGCAAACAAACATGAAATTTAACCAAACTTCGTGGACCTCATATTTTTGATATTCTAAAACCATCTATAATCTTTGAATTGTAAAATTAAAAGTGGAACTAGCTTAAACACTCCCAACCCGTGTCATGCACTCAAGTTGATGCTTTAGTGTGTTTTCAATTATTGATCCCTATGAATGCATGCTTATGCAGTTTTCTTTGGTCACAAACAATCACTATAGGCCTTAATGATATGATAAAGGTCAGTTCTTTGGTGATCAAGTTTATCCCAACACTTAATCAAGGCTAAAAACCTTAATCTTCATTAATCCTTCATTAATCAAGCTTTGATGTTCCTAGTGTAAATCACAAAGGCATGCTTTCAAAACTCACCCAAAACTTGTATTTTTGTTCTTATCCCAATTAGAAGGTTTTCTAAGTTCTTAATCATCAAACCTAGGTGGAATAATCAAACTTCATGCCTTAATCACAAACTTACTTAAAACACATGCATGTTTTGATAATCAAAACAACATAGAATTAAAACCTATCATATCATGGCATGCTTCTAATAAAAAATAAAACATTCCATGATCATTCTAAGACATTAATAAATAATATAAATATATAGTAAGGCATGCCATAGCTAAAATTTCTACTTAAACAATTTAAACACTTAAACCATTCTTAATGAACTCAGTTTTGAATCAAACATGGTAACCTTTTTTAAATTCATCCAAAAATCACTGCAACACTTAAAATCACACCTTTACATGTAAACTAAGATCTAGGGTAAGAAAACTTACAAATTTCATAGCCCACTCAAGCTCCTAGCACAAAAACTCACAAGAACTTCAAGAACACTTGAACACTCACACATCTTTCGGTTTCTCTCGAAAATATGGGGAAGATGGCTCTAAATGCTCAAGGGGGAGCTGGAGATGTGGTGTGGAGGAAATGCGGGGGTGGAGGGGCTTTTTGTAAGTGGTAAAGGGGGTGGAGACGTTGGCCTAAGTCCATGGGGATTGGATGAGATGGGCAGGGGTGTAAGGGGCGAAATTTTCAGATTGCACTTTATCACCTTGTGTCACTTGTGCAGAGTGAATAGTCCCCTAAAACCACCATGAATTCATTACTTCAGGTGCTACATTGAACCTAAGGGTGCTGGTCAAGTCGTTGTGTAGAAGGAAGAGAATAAAAACCATAAAAAACCATCCATGGAGCTGACGGGTTCAAGTGGTTTTTTCCTTGGGCAATTTTTTATCATGGCCTTGACTCATCCCTCTGTCTCTTCTTCAAGGCTGATTTGAGTAGGTCAATAGTCACTTCTTGAAGGCTTTCTTAGGTGGTAGAAGGCGGTGGGTTGGCTGCCATGTGATCAAAAAGGTGAACCTCAAAGAAGATGATGCAAGGGAGGGTGGTTGCTGAGTGGAGTGGTGCACAAAAGCCATTCAGTTTTGGGTGCCTTATTTGGGTGGGAAAAATTGTCAAAGCTCATGATGACCATGAGGGACTCTTAGGGATTGGGTGGTGCTAGAGGTGGCATGGGGTGGTGGCTCAGCCATGGGTAGATGGGAGGTTGAAACCCAACTAATTTAGTTTCTATCCAACTAGTCTTTGGGTGCAACTGGTTTGAGGTTTTGGTTTGATTTGTGAAACCAAATTTTGTCCAAGGCTTGGTCTGGGTCTAAAGGGATCATATGAGGTGTTTAAAGACCATAGTACCCTTGAGAAAAAGGCACAAAAGGATTGGGGTTAAGGGCAAAACAGTCCATTACACACATGTGTGCCGATTGGTGTAGTTTGGGGTTTGATATGTCATTTCTTCTAATGACATGTGTGGAGGTTTATCTAGGACCCTAATATGATCTAAGAGTGATGCAATTGAATAATGAAACAAGAAAATTTCAGATCAAGAAGGTTAAAAAGATTAAGAAAGAAAATTAAGCTCTAAAACATGGTTTAAAGATCACTAATTATGGGTAAGTTGATTAATCCTCTTAACCCAATTTCAAAATTTAATTTGGGTACTTAAGGTATGATATGGGCTTAAAAAAATCTATGGTATAGTATATTGAGATTTCAAATTGAAGAGTAAAATAGAAGCAAAACTAGGCTTTGGGCCTACAAGGGCCATGAGTGTGGGTTAATGGTCCAAGGGCTTTTGGGTTTGAGTGAATGAGGGCCTTGTTTCCAGATTTTGAGGTATTAAAAAATACCTCAAGATCCACAAGGATGGGGCTTGAAAGGCTTACCTTGACCTAAATGGGCCATGGGTCAAATCTATACCAAGCTTGGCCCAAAAGCCTTATGCCTTCCTCATACTTTGGCCAATGCTATCCTACCAAGTCCTGCACTCCTATGAGGCTTGATTTAAGGCTTGGCCCATAAATGTCCTAAGGTTCTAAAGGCCTTAATAGAATTACTAATGGGCTTGTTTCTCTAATGCTTCATACTTAATAATTAATGATACTAAGTGTTATGGTCTAAACAAATCTAACTATCAACATTGGAGTAAATAAATAAAATAAGCAAAAATAATATAATAATAATAGTAATAATTAAAATAATAAAACATATTTAAAACCCAAAATATTAAGCTTAATCTAAGGGTGTTCAAAGATTAATCCTAATGGTTAATTAGGCGGGGTGTTACATCTTCCCCCCTTAAAAAAAGATTGCGTCCTCGAAATCGAGGTCAAACTAAGACATGCAATAAACAAAAGTTAAGCGTGACTCACCAACCTTGCTATAGCTCAGGGCTCGATGGGGGTCTCTCATCGCCATCCTCTAACATCTCATCTTGAATGTGGTAATAATACTCATCCTCCTCTGAATCAAAGAAAGTGTTAATTCCCTCCTCATGGCGTCTCCACTGCTTAAATTCCTCATCCTCAAGCTAGGGGTTTCCCTCCTCACAAAAACAACGTGACTCAGGGAAGAGTTAGAAGGATCTGATGTGTCAAGGTGAGTGGGGTCAGGAATAAGTGGCTCCTGCTCAACCTGACGCTGCTTGGATTCCTAGCTCGACTCGAGTTGATCTGGCTTAGCTGAGAGAGTCGATTTCATACGAGGTGTCTAAGCCATCTGATCCTAGTCTCTCCCATTCATTGAATGGGTTCAAAAGGCTGACGCTCCTCATGCAGTAGTGCTCTCCTCAAATGGATGTTACCTCTCCCATCATGGTTGAGGATGTGAGTCCTATGGTACTCCAACCTCTCCTTCTGAGTCCAAAATGTGTTGACCATATGGTCTAGCCGTCTCTGTCGCTACTCAACTCTTAGTCTCTGAAGTCAATTGGGGGTCATATAAGACCAACGGGCGATGCTACCTTTACTGGCCATGGTGCAACTGAAAATGACGAGAAAGAATGCGAATCACACGGCGAAATAACAATGGATGCCATGCATGCATGAATGGATGTGAATGCCATGATGTAATGTCGAACAATTCATAGGCCAAACAAATAGGGGTATTTGTTTCTCATCTCGGCTTCCTAATCCCACGTAGCTTCCTCAATATCAAGATTCCGCCACAAAACCTTAAGCAGAGGAATTTTTTGATTCCGAAGTTCCTTATCCTTCCAATCTGTGATCTGATTAGCAACCTATTCATAAGCTAGGTCAGGTTGGAGCGAAATATCCCTCGTATCTACAACTGTTGGTATCCGTCTCTCGAAGCTCTTTTTAAGGGAAGATACATGGAAGACATTGTGAATTCCTTGGAAGTCAGTGGGAAGATCCAGTTTATATGTGACTGCTTCTACTCTTTCCAGTATCTCATAAGGTCCTACGTATCTTGGACTTAACTTCCCCTTTTTTCCAAACCGAAAGACTCCTTTCATGGGCGATACTTTGAGGTAGACCCAATGGCCAACTTCGAACTCGAGGTTCCTTCTTCGATGTTCGGCATAGCTCTTCTATCTATCTTGGGCAGCCTTCATCCTTTTCTTTATTAACTGGACTTGATCTTTCATTTCTTGAAGAATTTCTGCACCATAAATCTTTCCTTCTCCTACTTCATCCTAGTATATAGAAGACCTGCATTTCCTTCCATAAAAAGATTTGTAGGGTGCCATCTGAATGGTGGCCTGGAAGCTATTATTGTAAGCAAACTCAATTAATGGTAAGAGTTTTTCCCAATTGTCCTTTTCTTGCAAAACACATGCCCTCAGCATGTCTTCCAAAGTCTGATTTATCCGCTCAGTTTGCCCATCAGTCTGAGGATGATAGGCACTACTAAATTTCAACTTGGTGCCTAGAGCGTCCTGAAGGCCTTGCCAGAAACGAGAGGTGAAACGTGTATCCCTATCTGATACAACCGTTTTTGGAACTCCATATAGTCATACTATTTCTGATACAAATAGCCGAGTTAACTTCTTCATAGGGTCAATATTTTTTACTGACAAAAAGTGAGCACTTTTCTTTAAGCAATAGACCATGACCAAATAGAGTTGTTACCCTTCGAAGTCCTCGGTAGTCCAACTACAAAGTCCATGAATATATCCTCCCATTTCCATTCTGGGATTGGAAGTGGCTATAATTCACCACCAAGTCTTTGATGCTTTGCCTTGACTGTTCTACAAACCGAGCATCTATTAACATAGTCCGCTACATCTTTCTTTAAGCCTTCCCACCAAAAGTGTTGCTTCAAATCCCGATACATCTTTGTGCTTCCTAGGTGAGACGTGTATGGAGTCTGATGCACTACCCTTAATATCTTATCCCTAATCTCATGATCAGCTAGAATAACCTTTGGGTTTGGGTAGTATAACAACCCATCATCTCTAAGGGTGAAACCTTCTAGTCCCTCCTTCTTTTTCACCTCTTCCCATTCCATAGGTACAATTTCTTGTACTGTGGTCATGGATGCCTCAACAGAAAGATCCTTGATCAACAAACTTCTCATACTGTGTAGAAGGGACTCTACTCCCAAGGCCCTCAGTGGGTTCATCCCTTTGCATCTTCCAACTTAGTGCATCCGCCACTATGTTAGCCTTGCTAGGGTGATTTTAAGACCCAGACCCAATCAAGCTCAATTTATTTATTTATTTTTAGTTTATTTTATTTTATTTTATTTTTTACCCCTAAGTTTCCTATCGTCCACGGCATGCATGAGCATACACGTCTCTAGTATATTTTTATCCACTCCATGCACACGCACGACTCTTTTCCCTCCACACACACGTCTCCCTCGTATCTCTAGGGTTTTCATATCTTATATATACGCACACTTTAGCCATGCTTAGAGAACGCCTTTGTTACATTCGCTGCCACCACTAGCTACTCCTCACCACACAAATAGCAACCATAGTTCCTCCACAGCACAACCCTTTTCCACCGTGCACCGCCTAGAACGTTCACCGCCCCCATACGAAATCGACGCAACCCACACATAACTCCCTCTCGTTCACTGCCACTCCGCGTTCTCGACTTTTGCTCATCAACTTTGCCACCATAAACCTCCACCGTAAACGACCATCACCAAGGGCCCAAAGCCTCACTATAGCCACTTCTTCTCCTCACTGTGAGACCTTCCCCTCAGCGCAGCCGTGCAACACCCCAATCACTGGCCAAGCTCGTAACGCAACACTATTTTTTTTCTTTCAGTGACACCGCTGCCCTGCCACACGAAGTCGTGGACAACAACTCCTCTGTGCAAACAACGCACCACCCTCCAGCCGTCCTCACCACCACGGAAAGCCAACCACCGTTGCCGAACCGTTGGAGGAACACACACGGCATACTCTATTTTAGCTCCCGAAAACAAAGCATCAACAACTCAGTGTTCTTCTCAATATTACCTTCTTCCTCATGCCGTGATCACGCTCTCTCCGTTCTCCCATCACTTTTTCTTTTGCTTATAACCCTCCCACTCCCTCTCGGTTGCTCTCTCCCTTTCTTTCTCTCGTGCTCGGTCCAACTCGACGACATCTCCACCGCACTCCTGCTCCTCAGCCGCTCCACCACAGTCCCTCCAGCCAGCCCCGTCACGCCTCACCCCTCGACGCGTGCCTCGGTTTTCCTTGGGTAAGCTCCTACCACCGCATACGTGTTAATCTCGTGTGTTTGTTTGTCTGGTTTATGTTTATAAGTTATATATACATACATAATATATATATTATATATATGGAAAGTTTTAACCTAATGGTCGGGTACTTACCAGTTTGCCCTTAGTGTAGTTCTCAGATTTATGTTTTCGGGTAAGGGTTTTTTTTTGGGGGGTTTATGTTTAAATGGGTTTTGGTTTAAGTCTCATTAAATATTATATTTTTATTTTGATAATATTGTTAATTAAAGGAAGTAAACCTATTATTCTTAAGAGATGAGTTTTTCATGACTTATTTTATGGAAATTTTAGTAACCAATGTATTCTTTTTATTTATAAAATGTTGTTGGTATTTTAGATATTTTGAATATTAAATTTTTTTTTAGTTCTATAATGATCTTAATACTTGCTTGATTAAATTCTTATTTGGTACGAATTCGATTAAGTGGACATTGATGATTTTAGAAAGTGATGATTTGTAATTTTAGGTTTTGAGGAATTAAATAGGTTATTTTAGAAGCTTAGGATTAAATATCGAAATACGTGATTAATTAGAAATTTATGAGAATTACGTGATTATTTTATAGGTGACGCTTAATTATTGTTAGACATTTTTAGGAAAATTTCAAAAACTCTAAGAAGTCCAGGTAAGCGGGGTTCCTATGCTAGACTTTGCATTAAAATAAAATGAGGTGAGGTTGATTTTTGAAAAATATACATATTTGGTTATGAAAATAGATTTGAACTACCTCAGTTATTTGTTTTGCATTACTCATGAGATTCTATTCAGGAAGAAAGTATTTTTTTGTCATGACTGGTGTAGACATGAGCTTATTTTTGACATTCTGTTTCTGAACTTTGAAAAAGAGAGCGAATGTGAAACTTTGTGCATAAATGATGTTTTTGTGATCTGATTCTGTTGTGTTCTGATTCTGTTCAGTACTTTGTTTTGATAAGATGTGGTATCTAAAAAACCTTTGGCATCACTATCTGGTTCTGCATCTGATTCTGTTCTGCTCTGTTTAGTTAGAGACCCTACCACGGGGGTTTTACATGGCTTGTGTTCCGATATGATATGGCCCTGCCATGGGAAATGATAGTGGTATTCTGTTTCAGTTCTGATATGCATCTGCTTGGTTATCTGCAAATGCACAACCCTACCACGGGGGTTAAATATGGCCTTTGTTCTAATATGATGCTCTGATATGATAATGATGATGAATCATATATGTTATGCAAAATTACTTTGGAAGATTCACATTCTATTTCTGCTCGGTTAGCTACCGGGGTTTACACAACCCTACCACGGGGGTTAAACATGGTATTTGTTCTGATATGATAAGATAAGATGTGATGTTTCAGTTTATGCTATGCCAAAGGGATTTTGATTATGAATATTTTCGAACTTGCTTTGATATTTTTGATAACATGTTCTGACGCTGCATTTTGAAAACATTATTCTGAATCTGCATTCCGAAAGAAAATATTTTTTTTGTATTCTAAACTCTGTAAATGCACATGTTTACACACTGGTATATGCTCTCTGCTTAGTGAGTTGTTGATAACTCACTCCTTATCTCCAATAATTTTTCGGATAATCTTGATGGTTCTACTGGAGGGCAAGAGTAGGCAGTATTAGAGAGGTTTGATGTTCACAGAGGAATAAGTACCTGAGGGTACAAGTATTTATTGGAGAGTCTTAGTTAGTAATTTGGTTATTTTCAGTTATTTTGATTTTGATGAGTTAAGGATATTTTCGAGTCTTTTGGAGAGTTTTATTTTATTTTATTAAGAATTCATGTATTGTCCTTATGAAGGAACATAGATATTTGATTTGAGTAAATTAATATTTTTATGGAGTTTCTGGATTATTTATAGTTGTGATTTGAGTTGATATTTAGATTACAAGAGCTAACTCTCCGAACCTTCGGGAACGGGGCATTACAGTGATACTTGATTTTACACTGTTAGTCGCTAATAGTTTCCAACCACCTTCTCTGCCTCATATTTAAATTCTGCTAACTGAATAAGTACTTGAGGCTCCTGTGATCGGTGATGTAATACCCGAGTCCTACTACGTAGGTCCTTACGTCATTTTTATTAATTCTTTAAGTTAAATATTTTGAGATAAATATATTTTTATTACTTCCAATTATTTTATTTTAAGATGAGTATGTTTTATTTTAAAATATGGTTTATTAAAATAAATCAAGGGTATTATTTTTAAGACTTTGAAATATTTCTCTTAAGTCCTTTAATTTTAATTATTTAGAAAATGGCCCAATTAATCTCTACCATTGGATTGGTAGGTGAAAAGCATTCTTGAGGTGGATTGATCTCCACCATCCATCTTCCAAGCTTAGATGATAAGCTTTGACCAAGCAACTAAAGCCCTTCATCCATTTCACCCGTAGGAAGCAACAAATAAAGACAAAGAAAAGTCTTCATGTTCTCCTCCCAAGCTTGTATGATAAGCTTTGACCAAATCAACCAACCCCTTTTCCTTCCTTGGACGAAAGCTTCCTATGTAAGCCATGGAATTTCCTTTCCTATCCCTTACACGTTGGCTTACAAGAGAAGGAACAAATTCCTTCTCTCTTTTGCACCCATCGGTCAAAGATATACCAAAAGGCAAAATCAATTCCCTTAGTTCCCTTAAACGTCGATCCTCACCCAAGAAAAAGAAATAAAATTTCATCTTCATTTTCAAGAGCTAACCAATGCATACCTTCCTCTTCTCTTCTTCTCTTTTCTTTTCATCTTCAAGAAAACAAGCTCCTTTATCTCCCTTAAGCTTGTGACTCCATAGTAATAGAAGAAGAAAAATATTTTCTCCAAAGCTTGGAACTAAAACTTGATCTTATCTTCCAAAGGATGAAATATTGAAGGTAATAAACTCTTGGTTCACTTCCTAGCATGATTTTCATATGGATTTCGAATTTCACTATTTCCTTACTCATTAATGCTTCGGTTTTGGGGTTTAAAACAGTGATATTGTTGCTCTTCATCCACACGGATTTACCGCTATTTGGTCCTCTATCTTACCTCTTGAAAGAGGCTAAGAGTTTAAGGTAAAAATCCTAATTTGACTTATTTATTTTAATGTGATTTTGGAAGCTCATTAAGTTTTTTTAGCTTGTGTTTTGGTGTAGTTATATTCTATATTGCAAATAAATATATATGCCCTGTTTTTAGCCCAAACTGAATAGTATAATAGTTGTTTTGCTATGTATATTCCTATATTTCGAAAATACTATGTTGGTATTAAACTCGGTTTAATCATAAGTGATGATTAAAATGATTATATATGTTGGTATTATGTGCCTTGTGTTGAGATTGGTTGGTAATCTATTTTTAGGAAGCTAGAGGTTTGGTTTAAAGGTTTTACTTGGTCCTATAATTTTATAACTTGCTTTTGAAAGGTATTAAGTGAGTAAATCATAAGTTAAGTATTTAAAGGTTTTAAAGTTTCTTAATGGGTGACTTTGCCATACTTTATGCTACTTTAAATTTTAATGGAAGGTTTTATCTAAACTAATTAATATATTGCTTATATGAATAAGTTATAGCTTAGTTAGTTTAGATATAAGAGATTAATTGTGCTTGGTATATTATGATATGCAAAGCTGTCCAAGTACCCCTAACCCATGTTATGCCATGTCTTGATGTAAAAGTAGCCCACTTATGTTGTCCCTCGTTGGTTAAATTCTACCTAACCCGAGAGTTCAAAATGTTGATAAGCTAACATTTTTATAATGAGGGACTACAAGTTGATTAAAAGGCATGTTTTCTAAGCTTGTTAGTCTACTTGAGATGCCTAAATCTATTTTAAAGCCCATTGTTGAGAATTCCAGATTTTATCTCCTAGTGTCCATAACTCAAAGTGAACTTGAACTAGAGAGACCTTGCTTGAAGCCTGTGAATTCTTAGCTATTTTTCATTAAGCTATTTTTCTTAGCTAGTATGTCTTAATATTTAAGTTATTTCTTTTGTAAGTCAAGGTGAGGAGTAGTCTTTTGGGTTAATGTTAAGCATAGAATGGACGTTAGATTGTAATATCGTGGCTTTCTCTTTTTAAAGGGAGGGCTAAAGAATATTATATGAGTATTAACATGCTTATGGTATTTATTGGAATAGGACCTATATTGATGATGGAAGTATCAATGAGCATAGAGGTAAGTAGCTATGACCATGCTTCTTACACCAAGTCCTCTTATGAAAGGATGTCTCTCTCTTATTGTAAATGTTCTTCTAAAGAAAAGAGTAAATGAATATAGTATGTACAAGCCCTTCCTTGATAGCCCCTGTTAAGCACCCTATCGATTATAATTGTGTGTATGTGTATACGGTAATGCATGCACGTAAGTTCTAAGTCATGAGATTTCCATACATGCTCTCAATAAACTTATTGATTATTCCTATATGTAGCATAGTATGAAAATGTATCATTTCCATAAAAATGCATGTGCATTAGAGTAAGAAAGATGATGAAAATGTTTTGATTGCAAAAAGGGAAGGAGATGAACGTCTTATGCCTTATGCTTTATGAGATGCTTTAAATAACGCGAAGAAAACGTTTTAAAATGCCCATATGAACTCATGTTTTAAATAATGCGAAGAAAAGTATTTTAAGATGTCCCTACGAACTGATGTTAAATTGTCCCTATGAACTGATGCTTTATGGATGCCATGAATAATGATGTTTAAGCTCATGTTTTGAAAATGATGTTCCTTCATGAATGCACTGTTAAATGAAAAGATGATGTTAAGTTCATGCTTTTAAATTACGTTTTCCATGAATGAACTGTTAAATGATGAAATGGACTGAAATGACTGACATGAATGAAAGAAAGAAATGACTGAATGAATAAATGCTTTAATGTATGATTTAATGTATGAAATTACGTAACGGCCATATGAATGAAAAGGGTACCAAATGAATGGGCAGATTGCAATGCCGGGTAAGTAGTACTGGTAGTGCACCCAATGCTGCCCCCTGACTGAAAATGGATTCCCAACCTGTGGCAAAGGGAGGAATCCAGGTCCAAAGGAAGACCGCTAACCCCAACACACGGGGCGTAATAGTGTGTACTGGCCAAATAAAGTGAAATGGAAAGTAAAGTTATTTCTAAAAAATGTTTATGCATGAAAGCTAAGAAATGTTTATGCATGAAAGCATGGAAATGTTTATGCATGAAAGTATGGCTTATTCTTTAAACTGTTATGCATGAAAGCATTGTTAAGAATTAGCGAAAATGTTTATGTATGCATGTTTCAAAAGAAAAGAATAGATGCCTAGTATGTTCACTGCATGGTATACTACTTACTGAGTATTCGACTCATTTTGTGTTAAATGTTTTAAATATCCAGGTAATGATGAAAAGGCTTGGAAGCAAGGTATTACTGCAGAGAGAGAGACAGACGCTTAGGGCCTTCCCTAACAAGGACAATTATGTTACGAATGATAGGTTATGTTATGTATATTTTGGGACGGACTCTGAGAGTCCCTTATGGATGAATGTTCAAATAGAATGTCCATTAGGTGTTCCCTTTTATTAAATAAAAAATTTAGAATGCACGAGTGTCATGTCCATGCCGATCGCATGTTACTAGAAAAAGAAAATGATGAAAAAGAAAGGAAAGAAAAGGCATGTAAGTCAGGATCCCGTCCTTCCTGGGATGGGGTTGTGACAGGTGAAGATTTCACATTTTGTGCCATACAAGTAGTGCCTCCAAATCTTTAAAGCGAAAACTATGTCGGCAAGCTCCAAGTCATGGGTGGGGTAATTCTGCTCATGGTTGTTTAGTTGTCGTGAAGTGTAGGCGACAAGGCGCACATCCAAGTCCTGATTTGGACGTATCACTAAAAACAATGTAAGGCTTATAGTTTTCAGGTAGGCCTAGTACTGGCGCAGTTGTGAGTCTTCCCTTGAGTTCCACGAACTCTGCCCACACTTCTCTATCCAAATATACTAAGTGTTTTTCTTGGTTAGGGCAATAAGGGGTTCTGATAGCTTGGAGAATCCTTCCACGAATTGCCGATAGTAACCAGCTCATCCCTGGAAACTCTGAATCTTGTGCACATTAGTCGGACGCTTCCAATTTACCACGGCTTCAACCTTGCTAGGATCAACCGATACTCCTTGACTTGAGATTACGTGCCCTAAAAACTTTACCTCCCTGAGCCAAAACTCACATTTGCTGAATTTGGCATACAACCTTTGTTCTTTCAGCCTTTCCAGTGCCAAACGGAGATGCTGCTTGTGGTCTTCTTTGCTCTTCGAGTATATCAATATGTCATCGATGAATATGAAAACAAAGTTATCCAGGTAGAGTTTGAATACTCTGTTCATCATATCCATGAATGCGGCGGGGGCATTGGTTAGACCAAAGGACATCACTAAGAATTCATAGTAACTTTATCTAGTCCGAAATGCCATTTTAGGGATATCCTTTTCCCTAATCTTGAGCTTATGGTAACTGGACCTTTAGTCTATCTTTGAGAACGTTGATGCTCCTTGCAATTGATCTAACAGGTCATTGATACGCGGTAACGGGTACTTATTCTTAACCGTTACTTTGTTCAATTCCCTGTAGTCGATGCACATCCTTAACGATCCATCCTTCTTCTTAACGAACAGAACTGGCACACCCCAAGGTGATGAAATAGGTTGAATAAAGCCCTTTTCTAGTAGTTCTTCTATTTGCTCCTTCAGTTCTTTCAGTTCTAGAGAGGCCATACGATAAGGGCTTTATGGATAGGGATTGCAGCGGGCTCTTGCTCTGCACTTCGTTTCTCTATCAGTGGGTAATTTTGGCAGATCGTCAACGAAAACCTCAGGATATTCCTCAACTACAAGTATCCCTTAAATCTCCTTATTACAACCATAATCCTCCACTATGAATGCTAAGTAGGCCATGGTACCACTAGCGATGCACCTCCTCGCTTGCAAAGCTGAAATTAGAGAGGGGGTAGCCTTCACAGTCCCTCCCGTATGACGGATTTGCCCAACTACAGGTGAATCGAAGATAATCTCCTTATACTGGCAATCTATCCTAGCACAATGCTTGGATAGCCAGTCCATTCTTAGTATAATGTAGAACCCTAGTTGGTCGAAGACGATCAAGTCGGCTTCCATCAATCTCTCTCACAGGGTTAATGAACAATTTTTCAACATGCGGGTACAGGTGACTGTGCTCCCATCAGAAATTGACACTACTATAGCTTGAGGTAACATCTGGGCCGGCAGGTCACGAAGAGTGCAAACACTGCGGACACAAAAGACCTTGAGGCGCCGTAGTCAAACAAAGTGCAAGCTATGTATTCGTATAACTTGATTTTGCCTAAGGTGTAATCAACTACTGAGTAGTAAGCAGCTATTTCTAAAGAAGGGGTATTTAAAGGAAAAAAAAATACCAATGATGACTCTCGTCTCTTCATCCTTGGGAATCTCCTCGTTTAACTCTCCATGGGTGATGGTGTACACACCAGCTTGAATAGGTGGCTTCTGATTGGGCCGATTGTTAGGAGCGTTCCTTCCACCTTGTGCATTCTAAGGGCACTCTTGAATCATGGCCTTCTATTGCATGTATGTTGGGTGAGTTGGCCAAAAATCTCTTGGCCGTCTCTAGGTCATTTCCTCATCCTTTCTTCTACAAGGTCTCTTGCATGCATGACATGTGGCAACCAAACTAGGGTTGGCGTGCATGCCTTCCCTTGCTTCCCAAACACATTTATCTCTCCCCTTTAGCCCACTATCACGTCCATACTAAATCTATTCTCATGACCCTAAAATAATACTAAGGCAACGAGAATAAATTATGGATGTAATCTAGCTATGTTCCGAGTTATCACATAACTCATGTTCGAAAAGGCGTTTTGAGTTTTGAAGGCACTTCGGAGTCGAATTTTGGTAAAAGATTTGCACTTTGAGGCTAGTATTATTATTTAGGATTTTATAATGCAAAATTTCTTTTTCATTTTTTCGAAGCGAATGGTAGTCTCGGTGTTAGCATCTACACCAGTGTATTCAAAATTATAGTGTGGAATATCCAAATTTGGTTATGAAAGTTTTATTTGGACATTTGGCAAGATCTTAGCCACACTTGGTGAATAGTATTGGACACTTGGCACTATGAGGAATCATGAGATGGAAAATGTGAAGGAAATCAAGTTTTGTGATCATGCCACCAACACAAAATCCTATTCCATCCAACCATCCAATTTGTACCAAACTAAAGAGGGTTTCAACCCTAGAGAAACCCTAAACACTTGGGATCCAACTGAAATACCAAAATATTGGTGAAAACCGAAACCCCAAACCCCAAAGTTTGCCTCCAAATGCTAATTGAACCTAGTTTTGGCCTGGTGTTTAATCGCTTTATTAAATCACTTTCACATGCTATTAACCACTTAAATTCATGTTACTACATTCTCATTTATTCTTTTAAACCTTGGTAATTTAATTGGGCCCTGAAATATTGGATTTGGGCTTGACAGTAACCCAAACCCCATTGAAACCCTAAAAGAAGCCCCCTCAGTTATGGCCCATTGAGGCCTACGAAATTGAGCCACCAAGGCAAGGATTGTGGAGGAAGTCTTCCCCCTACCATGAAAGTCCTTTCAATTCCCAAAGCAGACCAAAGAGTGGTTGATGGGAAGGCCAAAAGCTACCTCACCCCTCCCACGCAAACGTCAGTTGCTGGCAGAAAACCATGGGCTGGTTTTGGTTGACACCCCATCACTCAATGTGTCTTTCACACACCTTCTATCACCCCTCCATATCTTTAAGATTCGTTCATGTCCATTCTTGGGAAATTGTTCTCGCTTACCTTGCTCGACCTTTATGAAGTTGTTGTAAGTGTTTTCTCACAAAGTACCCTTCATATAAGTTATCTCCCTTCGAGTCTATCTTTTGTTGGTATTTTTGTGTTAAATTTCATTGTCATTTGATTGGTGAAGGTTGGTTTAAGCATGTAGAGGTCATTCTTGGCCATACTTTCGTCAATGTGTGATATTTTGATGGTTTTGACCAAGTTGTTGACAATATCTTGGTCTACTTTTTTAGGGATTATAGTTAACATGCTAATATGCAAGTTTGATGAAGATTAGTTGCGTGTTATAATTTTTTTATGAGAGTGTTTCAAAGATCTAAAAAGTTGAAATCTGGGAAGTTAAAAACAGATTATGTTTTTGACTAAACATGAATCTTTTGTTGTAAAATAATGCTCCAATGGATTTTAATATTTACATATGATGTTCCTAGGACTTGGATATACATGTTAGGAAGTTATTTTGAGGATTTATGATGTTGGTTTTAAAGATATAAATTTTTATACGCGGAAAGGTTCGGATGGGTCTTATATTTGATGTTTTTGGGTAGATCTATGATTCGACATATATTTTGCCATACGATCTTAGGTTTGATGCTTAGATCTATTCCAGGAATTTATTATTAACCGTATGATGTTTTTCATTTGTGATTTGTTTCATGGTATGTTTCAGATCTAGTGGTTTGATCAAAACCAAACCATATAGATTGCGGTTTTGGTGAAAGTGTGATGTCTGAATGTTTTGACTTGGGTTTTGTGACTTTTGTGGCTTTGGCTTGATGATTCAAAGCATGATAGTTCTTAAGAATGTGTTATGAATGTATGCAGAGTATGTTATTGAACTTTTGGAGAACTTGGAGTCGTTTTGAAAATAGATAAAACCTTGAACATAAGGGTTGTGCTTAAGGTTAAAAACTTGAAGTTTTGTGTTGAAGAAATTTGTGGTTTTATGATGTGAGTTTTATTGGTTGTTTTAGTATGATAATTGAGCATAGGATATGATATGTTGTAATATTACGGTTTAAGCATGAGAAATGAAGTTTGATAGAACTGCTACAAAAAGTAAGGGTTTTGTTTTATGTATATTTCGGCCCATGCATGTTTGACCTAGTTGTGATATGTTTTCAATTTTTATAATTAGATATTTAGATTTAGGACAAAATTTACATGAGGAATGTAAATTTTGGTGAGTTTTGGAATTAGAATGTGAAATCTTTAAGTTATGGGTAAAATGGTAATTTTATTAGAAGTCAGTGTTATTATGTTTCTAAATTGTTAGTGAGGAGTTTCTGACATTTCGAAATCTCTCCTTACCGTTTCTCATATTTCACACATTTGAATTTGTTACGCTATGATCACTATATATTAGCTTCTAACATACTTTCTGATTATTGTGTATATGTTGGTAAGATAACAATCGTTCATGTTCTTCTATGAACATTTTAATTCGTCCATGCTATGCCATGTCACTATGTTTATTTGTTACACATTTTATTCTGTCACCACATGTTTATCTGTTACATATTTGATTCTGTCACAAAATGCTTATCTATTACACATATTATTATGTTACAAAATTTTGATCTGTTACACATTTTATTATGTCACAAAATGTTTATCTGTTATACACTTTATCATGTCATGAAATATTTATCTGTTACACGTTATGCCGTGTCAAGAAATGTTTGTCTATTTCGTGTTATTCCATGTCATTCATCTCACTTACATGTCACATTACTTTACTTCAGGTCATTTGTCCTTTCGTTTCATGTCACCTCATGTCTAAAGTACCGAGTGTGTCTAAAACCAGTTTTTCAACGTCAAGTGAGTTATGTTTATAGTTATCATGACGCTAAGTGATAGGATAAGTTAATATCCTAGTGAAACTTTTTTCTTTATGCCGGAGTGTCTAAACTAGTGTGAACTTTCCTAGGTTGACAAGGTAAAGATCAACAGGCTTCGAATGAGGCCTAATTAACTGGTCACCAGAGCGATGTCAGACACTAATGCCGACAGTGCCTTCCACGCTTTCAATTTCATGTTATAAGTACTCTTGTTGGTGCATATACCAGTCACGGGATACGTACGTTAAGTTTTTCATAGCAGGAACATATACCTATGTTGTGATGCTAGAATCGGGAGGGATACATTGCTCAAGGGGAATCGTGTATCACCCATATGGTCACTTTTATTAATCACGCTTAATTATTGAACAAGATTCCAAATTTATGTACTTCAAGTTCATGTTCATGTAATTTAACGTTAAGTTCAGTTCAATTTATGTTCAGTTTCAATTTAATTCATGTTCAATCTCAGTTCAGTTAACGTTTAGTTCAGTTCAATTCATGTTTAGTTTCACGTTCAGCTTTATGTCATGTTTGTATCTCTAATAGCCCGCTAGAAATTCAATGGAGGAATTTTTATAAGCTTTAGGAACCTTGTCTCTGTAAGTTTTCACGAATCGACTAATCGCATAGGTTTTGGTCTGTCAGTGTTATCACTCACTATGGGTGCGATTTTATTTATTTGAGATAGTTAGAAGTGTCATAATGAGATATGGTCTGCGCCATTGGACTTAATTGATTATTTAGGATTTTATAGTGCAATAAACTCATTTTCAGTTTTGGAACGAAATGCTTATTCAAAATGCATTTGGATTATTTTGAGACATTTCAGAATTGAATTTTGATAAACGAATTGCACTGTTAGGTTAGTGTGTATATTTAGGACTTTCAAAATCCCAATATGAATAGTAACCTTGATAGTAGCACCAAGTGCATTGTTTTCAAAATCATAGTGTGGAGTGTCCAAATTAGGTTAGAGAAGTTTTGTTTGGGCACTCGGCGATCTTAGCCACACTTGCTGAATGGTATTGGACACTTGGCACCAGAGGAACCACAAGATGAAATTGTGAAGGAAATTAAGGTGTGAGATTTTGCCACCTAAGCAAAACACTTCCATTTAATCATCCAAATTGTGTCAAACCAAAGAGGGTTTCAACCTTAAATACTTAAGAATCCAATTGAAATCCCAAAATCTTGAGGGAAACTGAAATCCTAAACGATTACCCCACACTCAAAACTTGATTTCAAAACTTTATTAGATCTGATTTCTGGCATTGTGTTTAATCACTTAATTAAATGTAGCACCCCTAGCCTCTATGACTGGAACGCCGGGACATGTAACACATGGCTACATACTCCTAGTATATGACATATAATATACAATGCTCCTAGTTATACTCGCAGTATGCAATAAGTAATGCAACAGAATATATATGGTTCGTGGTTAAGCTAGGCAACGCCTAAAGCAATTGCCTTAGCACATGGTACCGTAAAACTATGCATAGCCCAAACATTGTCATCATCAAAAGATTTCATTTCAAAAGTACCCAAAAGATGGATATGTTCATTTTTCCAAAAACACGAGACCATAAAAAATTGTTTCCACAAAAGTTAAACCTCAAGTGTCTTTTCCACAAAACTTTCTAGGTTCCCATGGTCCCTTTTTTTTTTTTTTTTCCTTCACAAAAGTTCATCTTAGTCTGGCTTCCTCCTCTTCTCTAGAAATCAGTTCTTATCCCTATTCTTCATCCTCTTTATCTCCTCTATGAGTTGCAATGCCTCGGAAATGAGCCGGTCGACATTCTCTATCATATTCAAAAGGGAGGGCTCAAATGAGCTCTCGTTAGTCTGGGGCACCTCCTCTCTGGTCGGGGGTACCTTGCTCCTTTTGCGTCTCGTCATCTAAACCTATCACAACTTCTACCATTCCGGCTGGGGAGCGGTAGTGGAAACTATCACAATCAGGTTTTGAAAAATCTCAACAAGTACACAACGTACAATTATTAACATAAGCATACAAGTGGCAAACCGTGGAATGCATGCATGAACATGTACTTGACACATGACGTGACCTAAAACTTTGACTTATGCACTTGACCTTTTCTTTTCAAAAGGCATGTAACAGATTCTTTGAACTTTTTGGAAAAACATTCTTTTCACATCATTTCATATCTTGTTAATCACGTGCTCTGAAACATTTCGTATCATATCATATTATGTCATATCATATCACATCATCTATATCATGTATGCTCATTGCCTTATTCTTATAACACATGGTGGACACATCATAGTTCCTCTATACACCGCATGTTCCTACTAGTTACCGCACCACCAACTGTCCGTACACTGTGGTGAATACATCTTATTCATATTCATATTCATGATAACACGACAACACTTCGTCGAGTTATTTTCCTAGTCATGACACCCACTAACATTAGGTGTTACCTCGCTTCGGCATCTTTTCCAAAATGATCCATTCGAGGTACGTCGACGGTTCTTTGTCGACTTAGGGGTTACCACTCTATTTTTAAGCACTCCAGAGTAGACAAAGGAATTCCACTAGAACAATCCCCCGTCCTAGCATTTAGGATCGTGATAAAAGATTTTAGACACTTTTCTTTTTGTTTTAAAAAAGACCATAGACATGTGACACATGAGATGCTGTGCATGAACTCATTAAGCATAACATATTCAAATCATGACATGAAAATATAGAACATGTTAATTGTCAAAACAACTTCATGAACATAGACCAATGTGTCTTGGCTGAAACATCAAAAGCATGTAACATGTTTCACTTAAACATGTTCCATACTTGAAGCATAATAGACAATAGTCATGGCATGGATGAATTGAACATGAAATCATGCAACATCACAAGAATTCGAAACACATAACATCATAATAACCGAAACTTCATGATATGTGAAACATCAACATAAGCATGTGATTCATGGCATTTTCAACACAGATCCGAATCATATAACTTCTCTCATGATCTTTGTTTGCATAAAAATATATTTGCAAGTGCACAGAATCGTAACAAGTGGTGATGCCCCCAAATTCCGCTTGGGATCAGACGGACATTTGAAGTGTCGAGACATGCAACACAAGGTTACCTACGCCGTTGATGACATATAAGATGCAATGTTCCTAACATGCATATAGCATTATGCAATATTCGTAGTGGATAATTTTTTCCTTTAGCAATACTATGCACCAAATTGAAATATCTCAAATATTTAAAATATACTTCATACATAATGACATACTAAACAACTAAGATCACAACAATAGTCCAATATGGTTGTGATCAAAAGAGTGCTGGAGATTGAACTCCACCAATACAAGTAGTAATGTGAGGTAACTATTGTACTACCATCTACGTCGCACCATCACTTAGTTGATCGTTTCCAGTTGGTCGATTCTCGATTCTCCTTCAGATCCTATAATAAGATCTACCATTCGGGGGAATGGTAGTTGGGACTACCACAGTGAGATTTGATTACAAATCTCAGCAAGTTAATAGGAAACTTCCACACAGGTTAATGATGCATGCATGGCAATAAAGACATGAACGCACAATCAAAGTCAATAGTAAACATAATATAAATTGACATAACATGGCATGAAATAATAAGAATAACGTGACTTGACATAACATGGCATGAGCTGACATAACTTGAACTGAAACTGAAACTTAGCTTGACGTGACATAAACTTGAAACTTGACATGAATGTAAACTTGAATATAACATAACGTGAAATACATGAATTTGGAATCTTATTCAATAGACTTAATTAATAAAGTGACCATATGGGTGCTACACGGGTCCCCTTGAGCCGCGTGTCCCTGTCGATTACCACATCACAACACAGGTGTCTATACCAGCTGTGAGTGCGTTAATATGTACTTCATAATTGCTGTGGCCCCATGTATTCTACGTGTCACAATTGTTGTGTCTCACGTAGTGTATGCTTCACAGTTGTTTTGGCCCCATACTTCATGCTCCACAGTTGTTATGGCCCCATAAATTGTTTATGTCACACTTGTTGTGGACACACATAACATAAAGTGTGGCTCTATCGGCGTTAGTGCTTGGCGCGCTCCGGTAACCAGCTAGTTAGGCCTCATTCGCAACCTGTTGACTGTACTTCGCCAACCCAGGGAATTTCACACCTATTTAGACACTCCATCATCAACAAAGGAGTTCCACTAAGATATTACTGTATCCTAGTGCTTAGGGTCGTGATTGACATGAATAACTTAACTGGCATACATGACATTTTGTAACGTGACCTAACATGAATGTGACATAAAAAATAGAAGTCCTGATGTGACATGAACGTAAGATGACAGACATGACATACTTTGAAACATAAATGTAACAGACAACATTTCATAACATGGCATACATGTAATAGACAATATTCTATAACATGACATAACATGTAATAGACAACATTTCATAACATGGCATAAGATGTGATAGTGAATATTACGTGACATGAAATACATGTAACAGATGGCCTACTTAACATAACATACTTGCAACATGTAACAATACGTGACAGAATATCTTGTGTAACAGATGAATAATTCGTGATAGAATAAATTTTAGTAATGACTTGGCATGACACATATGATAACATGCATAAATACACTTTAGTTCCCTTACTTATCACTCATACACTTTAAACTGATAGTAAATTAAAAGCTAACTTACCTCGATCATCATGTTCTACGAGAATAAAGCGCGAAACACGAGAAACTCTAAGAGGGTATTCTAAAAGGTATAAATTTAATTACTAACAATTAGAAATGTGAAATGAGACAACTTAGACTAAAATTACCATTTTACCCTCTACATGTTGGAAAATGATCATTTTACCCCTAACTTAAAGATTTTACATCCTAACTCCAAAAATTATCAAAATTTACATTCCTCTTGTAAATTTTGTCCTAGACTCAAATATCAACTCAGAAAAATTTAAAACCATTCATAACTATGGAAAACTCACTATGGCTGAAACAATCATAGGCTATTTCTCTTGATTTTTGTTGCAATTTCTTCCATCTTCAAAACCCATGATTAAACCAAATTTTTTTTTAATATACTCATAACATATTCCTAAGAATAATCACGAACAAAAGTCATCAAAATCACTAAAACCATACTTGAACTTTTTGGTTTTTCTTTTAAGTTCAAAACATATTTGGTTTCTAACTTGTTTTGATCAATCTCTTAATCCATGACTTATAAAGATGTGATATTCAAACCAAAAAGTCACATGATTTAAAAAAGGAAAATAGATCCAAGCTTCAACCAAAACATAAATTTAGCTAAGGACATCATCACTTTCGCCTAATCGAATATCTCCTTGCATAAAATTTCATATATTTGAAACTATCATCAAATATCTTCCAAATAACATTCTAACATGTATATAAGAGGCTTAGGATCCTCCAATAAAAATATCAAAGCCATTGGAATAAGATTAAACCACAAAAGACTTAAACTTTCTCAAAACAGAAACTGTTTTTCATCTTTCAGTTTCCAAGTTTCTAGATCTAAGATAAACTTTCACCAAAACTTTTAATCATGCAACAAATACTCAACCCATAATCATATACACATGTTAACAGTACTACATAAAAATCTCGGACCAAGATCTATTCATTAGCTTGGTCAAAAACTCCAAAATATAACACATTCTCTAGTTTATCGCCCAGAATGATATTTCTAGGTTTTAAACAACTTTTTACCAATCAAATGATCTCCAAATAGAATAAATAAGATATCCACTTAAACTAGACTAAAAAAAGAACAACTTTCATGAAGAAATATTTGCGAGAAAACACTTAAAAAGACTTCGAATCAGGCGTGAAAAAGAGATAAGAAAAACTGCCTGAGAGTGTCTTTTGTGTTCTATAAAAGGAAAAGTGTAGAGGGTTGCTTTTCGTGGAAGGTGAACTGGAGAGCCTCTTACACAAGTTATGTAAAGTGATAGGACCGAATGAAAGCTTGAGTGTGGGTCTTTTCTTCTCATTACAATAAACAAAAATTAGCCCAAGATCTTTTCTCAAGGTGGAGTGTAAAAGTGAAAGAGTGAGGTGGCCCTTTAGCTTTGTACTTCAAGAACCTTCTAGGCCCTTCTTTGTAAATATCTGGCCAGCCAAGTGGGGGTGCAAAGCATATCCAAATAGCAATCCTATGGTGACCAAATTCGTGCGCCTTAAAGGGCCTAAACCGAATGGGCCTAAATTTTGGAGTTTAAAAAGGGTTTGGGTTGCTATTAATCCCAAATCCAATATCACTAGGCCCAATTAATTTTTCAAGGTTAACAAGGTTGGATAATGATGTTCTAACACAAATTTGAAGGATTAGTAGCATGTGGAAGTGATTTAATCAAATAATTAAACACAATGCTAAAGGTCGAATTAGAAAGGGTTTGAAGGCCAACTTTAGGGTTTGGAGAAACCGTTTAGGGTTTCGGTTTCAGCCAAACTTTTGGGGTTTCAATTGGATTCCAACCATTTAGGGTTTTGCTAGGATTGAAACCCTCTTTGGTCTGGCACAATTTGGTTGATCAGATGAAACAAAGTTTTGCTTAGGTGGCATGATCTCACACCTTGATTGCCTTCACAAATCTATCTAATGGTTCCTCTTTATGCCAAGTGTCTAATACTATTCACTATGTGTAGCTAAGATCTTGCCAAGTATTCAAATAAAGCTTCTCTAACCCAATTTGGACATTCCACACTGTGATTTTGAAAACACTATATTGGGTGCGCTTAACGAGGTTACTATTCACTCCAAAAAAATTCATAATAAACTTAGTACTGTTAAATCCTAAATATTCATATTAACCTACAGTGAAAATCGTTTACCGAAATTCAACCCCAAAGTGCTCTTAAAAATAATTTTACAATTTCGAACAGGTGTTTCGTTCGAAATTATGAAAATGGACTTATTGCGCCATAAAGTCCTAAATAATCAACTGAGTCTAATGGCGTAGACCATAACGCATTCTAACACTTCTAACTACCTCAAATAAATAAAACTCATATTTCTAGCACCATAGTGAGTGATAGTACTGACTATGTTGACAGACTAAAACCTATCCGATTGGTCGATTCGTAAAAACTAATGGTGTTTTCACAAGATTCCTAAAGTCAATAAAAATTCCACCAATGAATTTCTAGCGGGCTGTTACACAAGTAGTAAAGTGTTTTAAAGAAAACGGATATCAAGCCCACAGGGAACAATTATGCTATTGAGTATTGAAATTGACTAAATTAATTACTATTTGGAAAACCAAAATTTGAAGAATGATTTATTTAAATTGAATTGAAGAAAAGAACATTAAAATTAAGATTTTAAAAATAATAAGAATAGATCTAGAGCGTTTGACTTCACTTAGCAAATCTCACACAGTTTATTCTTCCATGTTATAAAATCTCAATTATTCCAAGTTGATGATAAAAATCTCTTAACTATTCAATAATTTCTCTCGAACAATATCAAAAATATCTCCAACTAATAACTCCATAGCTTATGTGAATTTAACTAATTGGAGGTTCATTAAGTTCTTTGGACTTATCTTGAAAATAACACTAGTCGCGGTAAAGCATCTCTGCTTTCGCTCAACCAATGGTATTTAATCATAGAGCTTTAATCACAAACCACCTCTCGGTCTCATTGTGATTCAATAGATCGACCAATAGTTAGCTAGAAAATTTCAAGCAATGAAAACAAGAAACAAACACTCAATCATGGAAATATTGAAAATAAAATAACTTGCAATATAAACTGTGTTCAATGCTAGGCTACATCAAAGCTCTAGAAAATATAATTAGTTCATTATGAAATTAAAAAGAAAAATAATAAAACTGTTATTTTTCGTTGAAGTCAGTTGATGTAGCATACGGCTCTCGCCTCTGCCCGCGTTCTCGAAAGAACACTTAAAGAATAAATTATGGGACTCTAAACTCAGACTCAGACTCTTAAACATAAAAACTCTCGACTCCAATTTAGAACTACCACAAGACATGATTAAATAAATGTCCAAATTCAAATCTGGAAACAAGATAACTGTGGCTACAATTTATCCTAAAGATCTGGAAAATAGTTTATAAAAATAAACGTTAACATGAAAGGAATTATCCCAAGAATAACGGGATTATCTAAAATCGAAAATTCAGTGATATGCGTCTTGAATTGCGAGGTTCAGGAGGATTCAGTCGCCAACAGATTGATTGTGGAACTCGGATTTGGTGGTTAGCAGCAGATTGATCCTGGTCAGGAGGAATTATCCCACCGAGTAGATGTCGTGTGCGCTGAATATAACTGGTGTGGAGTTCACAAATGAACGGACGTGGAGGTCACAAATGAACGGGCATGGAGGTCATAAAGACCACACGGCCGTCTCCTTGCCTACCGAGTGGAAAGACTCCCGACTGGGATGAAAGACTCCTCTCGCCTTTTCTAGTTGTTGTCCATGATGTTGTTTAGGTTGGCCTTTTAAGTTGGTCATTTAGACTAGTCACCCAATATAACCGCCTAGAGCCTTAATGCCAAGTTTTCACACCATTAGGTCATGCCTTATGGTCGCAAGTCTCCTTGCCTACGATAGGTAAGTTTTCTAGCCATTGGGCGAGAGAAATCTCTTTGCTGCCCTTGGGACAAGGCTCCTTGCCCAACTTTCATTGGCTTTCTTCAGATCTCACTACCTCTCATCGGTCTAGATCTGTAGTCTCTTCTTTTGTACCAAAATGCTCTCTTTTTGTACGAAATCTTCTATTTTCCTTCAAATCCAATAAAATAAATAAAAATATGTGGAAATAAAATAAAATCAATAGTATTGAAGGGAAAATGACACTTTTTATAAATAAAAGAGTGATAAAAATCACATAAAAATAATACTTATCAAATACCCTCAAATTTAAGCTTTGCTTACCCTCAAGTAAAGAAGAAAAGAAAAGACAATTAAAGCAAGCATTGGTTTGATTCATAAAATTTATTACCTCAAAGATTGTCTAAAATCTATAATTCAAATGAATCATTCAAGATCAATCAAGTCCAAAAATTAATTCAAAACTCAATTCCACCGCATTATCCATCCTCACATTCATGCATACCCATCAATCTCACGTCATCATTAGCTCCCAGGATAGATTTTTGAAAACAAGTAAATAAATAATGGATCTCTAAAACCTCCATAGGCTTGCTTTTCAAATCACTCTCCACTAATGTAGAACATAAACTATCACCAGGGATCAATAGGTCTTTATTAAGCTTGTAATGTAAGGCTAGGGTGAGCAAAGAAAATGTAGGATTCAAACAAAGCAAGAGAACTTAAGTTTGAACATCAACAGAATAAATAGAGCATTCTCACTTCTAACAAAAATATCTCTTCTCAATCTTTGTAAATCTCTCAACATACCTCTCTTTATTGCACTTTCAAGTATCTCTCTCTTTACTGCACTTTCAAGTATCTCTCCTTTTACCCCTCTATTCGGCATATCGGATTTTTTCTTTTTTTGGAAATATTCCATACATTTTCAACTGCCTTTGTGGATGACTTTCGTCAGCCTTTTCTTGTTGGCCACACAATAGGTGAGTTGACTTTTCACACTCCCAAACTTATGATTTTGATAATATTGCTATAATTACTTTACTTGTAGACCTTCTACCTCTCTTGCGTTTCTTGCTCATGTGAGTCTGTAACTTTATGTAAATTTACTTCTCTTGAAAGGTAAGGATATCAGTGTTTAAGCTCAAATAGATTAGGGAATATGAGGTTTACAAGAAGAAAAAATATAAGGCCAGAATATATTTCAATAGAGATCAACGGGGCGAGTAGTGATAAAGATAATAAACAGGTAAGCTTGAAAGACTCAATCGGTTCAAAGAATGCATTAATCATTTCCCCAGCAATATTATGTCTAGAATTTCACCTCGAGTGTAATCAAACAAGTTCTAGAGTAAGTTGAGACCATATAAATGCACGAAATTCACATAAAATTTCTCTAGGTACTCAAAACAACTAATGATCATAAGAGGCATTTATTGAACATAGAAAATATCAAATTAAGTAAGATCAAGTAAAGAATACAACTAGACTTAAGCAATGAGAACTTTTCCTAAAAATTATAATCAATTTCAATCATATTCTTATCATAAGTTTTTTTTTTTTTTATTCATCAAACCATATTGTTTTTATCATCATTATTATTATTTTTATTATTATTATTATTATTTTGAATAAAATAATATCATTTCCCCCAAACTTAAATATCACATTATCCTCAATGGAAAAACAGGAAGAAGAATTAAAACAAAGAATGAGAGGAGGTAAGAGACGCTCCACTGATTTTTTTCTAGTCTTCCAATTAAATATTTTCCTTGAAGGTGCAGCCATGTACTCATTGGAAATCTCCTCGCCTCTTCGTTCTTGCAAGATGAAATAGAAAGAATAATATTAAGCAAAAATAAAACTTAATAAAATAAAATAAAAAAACTTGGGTTGCCTCCCAATAGCGCTTTATTTAAAGTCTATAGCTAGACATTGTCTTCTCATCATTTATTAATGGCGAGATTGATGGAACACTTTTCCGAGTTAAAGGCTCCATCCATATAGGGTTTTAATCTCTATCCATTTATTTTAAATGTGCCTTTTGTCTCATGATGGACTTCAACCATCCCATAGGGAAAGACACGGGTCACCACAAATAATCCTGACCACCGAAAGCGCAACTTTAACGGGAAGAGTCGAAGTCTTGAGTTAAATAATAGAACTTTCTGCCCCACTTCGAATTCCCTTCTCAAAATATGCTTATCGTGCCATCTTTTTGTTTTATCTTTGTAAATCCGAGCATTCTCATAAGCATCATTGTGGAACTAATCCATCTCGTTGATCTGCAGTATTCTCTTCTCACCAGCCGCTTGTAAATCGAAGCTCTGTGTTCTAGCTCCATGGGTAGATGGCAGACTTTTCCATAAACAAGCCAATAAGGTGACATCTTGATCGGTGTTTTGAATGCTATCCGATAGGCCCATAGCGCATCATCTAACCTTCTTGCCCACTCTGTCTAAGAGACACTCACAGTCTTGTCCTGTATGTGCTTCAACTCCCGATTAGACACCTCTACCTGGCTGTTCATTTGAGGATGGTATGGTGTCGCCACGTGATGGGTAATGCCATATTTAGTCAGTAGCGCTTCAAATTGGCAATTGCAAAAATGTTTCCCGCCATCACTGATTATGGCCTTCAGAATGCCAAATCGAAAAAAAAATGTTCTTCCACAAGAAATTCAATACGACTCTCGCATCATTGGTTGGCAAGGTAACCGCTTCCACCCATTTAGAGACATAATTTATAGCAACCAAAATAAATTTGTTAGAATATGAGGATGGAAAATGACCCATGAAATCTATACCACAAACATCAAATAATTCAATCACTAAAATATTGTTTAAAGGCATCTCATGTTTCCTAGAAATGTTGTCAATCCTTTGACGATGATTACATGAATTAACAAAATTAAAAGAGTCTTTGAAAATAGTCGGCTAATAAAAGCCGCATTGTAAAACTTTCGCTACGGTTTTTGCTCAACCAAAGTGGTCGCCCACTTCCAATGAGTGGCAATGTCTGAGTATGCTTGCGATCTCCTTCTCGGGCACACATCTCCTGATTATCTAGTCCGCGCAGTGCCGGTATAGAAAAGGTTCCTCCCAAAAATAATATTTCAAGTCAGAGAAGAAATTCTTCTTTTGTTGATATGTCATTTCGGCCGGTAGAATTCTGGACACCAAATAATTTATCATGTTGGCATACCATGGAACAACTTGTATAGCCATTAATTGCTGCTCTGGGAAGGTCTTATTAATTGGGAAGTTCTCCTCGCTAGCCGCCTCTTTAAGCTCAAGGCGAGATAAGTGGTCGGCCACTACATTCTTGGTACCTTTCTTATCTCTTATTTCCAAATCAAACTCTTGTAGTAGCAAAATCCATCTTAACAATCTTGGTTTGGCATCCCTCTTCGACAGCATGTATTTAAGAGCCGAGTGATCGGTGTAGACGACCACCTTCGAAGCTATCAAATAGGAGTGAAATTTGTTAAAGGCGGACACAACTGCTAACAATTCTTTTTCAATAGTAGCATAATTAAGTTGAGCTCCTGTTAAGGTCTGACCTGTACAATAAATAACATGAAAATTTTACCTTTTCTCTGCTCCAAAATAGCCCCTATAGCATAATCGCTAGCATCACATATTAATTCGAAAGATAAATTCCAATCCGGTGATACAATGATAGGTGTTGAAATTAATTTCTTTTTCAATGTTTCAAAAGAATGCAAGCATTCATCAAAAAATTCAAACTGAGTATCTTTAATCAACACAGTGCTGAGAGGTTTAGTAATTTGGGAAAAATCCTTTATAAACCGACGATAGAACCTAGTGTGACCCAAGAAGCTCCTGATGCCCTTCACATTGATCGGTGGTGGGAGTTTATCAATAACTTCTATCTTTACTCGGTCAACCTCAATTCCCTTGAAGGAAATGGGGTGGCCGAGCACTATTACCTCCTTGACCATGAAGTGACATTTTTTTCAATTTAAAACAAGATTTGTCTCTTTGCATCTCTGCAAAACCAAAGATAAATTAGATAATCAATTATCAAAAGAGTGACAAAAAACTGAGAAGTCATCCAAGAAGACTTCTAAAAATTTTTCCGTCATGTTCGAGAAGATAGACATCATGCATCTTTGAAAAGTGGTTGGTGCATTGCAAAGACTAAAAGGCATGCGCCGATATGCAAAAGTGTCATAAGGACAGGTGAAATTGGTATTCTCTTGGTCCTCGGGTGCACTGGCTATTTTGATTGTAACCGGAATATCTATCTAGAGAATGGTAGTAGGTGTGGCAGGCAAGTTTTTCTAGCATTTGATCAATAAACGGTGAGGGAAAATGGTATTTTCGAGTTGCATCAGTCAGTCTTCGATAGTCTATGCATACTCATCATCCCGTGACCATCCTCCTCGGTATGAGTTCATTGTTGTCATTCTTGATCATGGTTATCCCTTCTTTCTTTGGGATGACTTGCACTGGACTTACCCATGCACTATCTGAGATTGGATAAATAATCCCAACATCTAAAAGCTTCAATACTTCTTTATGCACTACTTCTTGTATTGATGGGTTCAGTCTCCTCTAAGGTTGGATGATCAGTTTAAAATTATCCTCCATTAAAATCTTGTGCATGCAAATTGAATGACTAATTCATTTGATGTCCGTGATGGTCCAACCAAGGCCATTTTGTGTTCTCGCAAGACTCTCAACAACTTCTCTTCCTCTACATCACTCAAAGAATTGTTAATAATGAATGGAAAAGTAGAGTTCTGGCCTAAAAAGGCATACCTTAAATTTGATGGAGGCGGTTTGAGTTCAAGCTTCGGCGTCACCGACTGAGATGAGTTTAGTTCTTCCACTTTGGATTTTATTGAAGGAGAAAGGGAAGGTGTAGCTTCCAAATATCTCTCACACTCCTTAACTTGTTCATGTCTGGATTCAATAGATGTAGAGTGAGTAAGACAAACCTCAAGTGGTAGCTTCGGAAATTCAACTCCATAAGTCTCGTCAACCTTGACCATGTCCCGGTCTCTTAGTTGAAAACAAGAATATTCCTCGGACTGGAATTCCATACATTTAAACACGTCAAACGTGACTTGCTTCTCGCCGACCCTCAAAACGAGTTTCCCTTTCTGGACATCAATTAAAGTTCTCCCCGTCACAAGGAAAGGTCAGCCTAGTATCAAAGGAATCTCCTCATCCTCCTCCATATCAATCACAATGAAGTTAGCCAGGAAGATGAACTTATCAACTTTCACCAATACATCCTCAATGAGTCATCTCGGGTATTTAATAGATCTGTCTACCAAATGTAGAGAGATGGTGGTTGGCTTTGCTTCTCCAAGGCCTAATTTCTTAAAAACAGAGAGAGATATCAGATTAATACTTGCCCCTAAGTCGCATAAAAATTTATCAAAATAGGAATTTCCTTTAGTACAAGGGATCGTGAAACTCCTTGGATCTTTCAACTTAGGCGGCAGCTTCTTTTGTAAAATTGCATTGCTCTCCTCGGTCAGCATCACAGTCTCATGCTCTTCCAACTTCCATTGGTTTGATAATATATCCTTCAAAAATTTTGCATATTTAGGCATTTGCTCTAAAGCTTCAATTATAGGAATATTAATATGCAGTTGTTTAAATATACTCAAAAATTTAGAGAACTGATTATCAATCTTATTTTTTCTTAATCTCTATGGAAAATGAATTGGTGGATCAAACATTAAAGGAGAATAAGTTTCAGAAATAAACTCCTTGGATTTCTTGGATTTTGTAGCCCCTTTGTTCTCTTTAGTCTTCTCAGCTTGCTGGTCGGTCACATCCCGATCGGTTTCTTTCACTACGTACTTGGTTTCCTTCTTTTTAGACTCCACATTTTTAGTAGCTTCTGTGTCTCACTCGGTGTTTACCGATTGGTCATATGTCCGCCCACTTCTCAACGTTATGTCTTTGATATGTTCCTTCAGATTGGTCACAATATTCCTTGGTAAAGTCCCTACTGTCCTCTTGAAAGCTGACCGATTTGTACCTCAAGATTGCAAATTGAGGCCGAATTGTTTTGGATCACCATATCAGCCTTTTGCATTGCCATGTCAGTCTTTTGCATGTACTGCATAAACATATCCTCAAATGTCGGCTTTTTCTCTTGCTGTGGAAACTGTTGAGATGGTCTAGCTTGCACTTGGTTATTGCTCCATAAAAAATTAGGGTGATTTCTCCATCCGAGATTGAACGTGTTTGAATAAAGATTATTTTGACGTTGGGAATTGGACACGTAATGAGTTTGTTCATGACTCGGTTGGACAAGAAGATTCCCCACTTGGCAATCTACACTTGAATGATTTCCTGCGCAATGATCACAAACAACATTAATTTGAATAGCAGTAATGTTCATTTTACCTAGTTGTTTGGATAGATTTGCCAACTGAGCCGCAATTGCTGACATAAAGTCATGCTCAACGATGCTAGCCGCCTTCTTTGGTATTGCTCTCTCTACGACCCACTGATAGTTGTTAGACGCCAACTATTCCAGAAGTTCATATGCGGCATCAGGGGTCTTACTCATTAATGCTCCTCCTACAGTTGCATCAAGCATAGATCGATTTGTGGATCCAAAACCATTGTAAAACATCTATACTTGGAGTCAGGCTTGGAGGTCATGATGTGGACACTTACGCAATACATCCTTGTAT
The DNA here is from genome assembly GCF_004785595.1 of Juglans microcarpa x Juglans regia. Classification (NCBI taxonomy): domain Eukaryota; kingdom Viridiplantae; phylum Streptophyta; class Magnoliopsida; order Fagales; family Juglandaceae; genus Juglans; species Juglans microcarpa x Juglans regia. Next base: position 4,316,013 of record NC_054605.1, read on the forward strand.
CTCTCTCATGCCTCATATAATGATTCACCCTCAAATTGGGTGAAGGTAGTGATATCATTCATTAACTTCGTTGTCTTGGTCGAAGGGAAATATTTCGCTAAAATTTTTTGTGCCAACTGCTCCCAGGTGGTGATGATACCAGGCGGCAAAGAATTTAGCCAAGCTTTTTCTTTTTCCCTAAGTGAAAAATGAAAAAGTCTCAATCGAATTGCATCATCTGTCACTCAGTTGTGTTTAAAAGTATCACAAATTTCTAAGAAATTTGCAATATTGGCGTTAGGATCCTCTTGTGACAGCCCCCTAAACTGGACGGTTTGTTGGATCATTTGAATGATGGCCAGCTTGATCTCAAAGTTATTGGTTTGTATAGCTAGCTGCCTTATACTGGATGTCGCCCCATTGACCGAGGGCATCACATAGTCTCTTAACGCCTTGTGCTCTTGGTCGGCCATATTAACTTTTGGAGGTGGTGACCTCTTTCTTTTTCTCTTTATTGATCCGACGTAAGGTTCTTTCAATCTTGGGATTGAAAAGTCTATACTCTAATGATTTAATTCGGCGCATGCACTTCTAATTTCTGAAAAGAAACAAAATAAAACTGAGATCTAATTTAAACAAATAAAAGAAAATCCAAAATAGTAAAAATTTAGCTAGTATCAATATCAATCAAAATTAATTAATTACCCAGCAACGATGCCAAAAACTTGTTCGCATAAAAATATATTTGCAAGTGCACAAAATCGTAACTAGTAAAGTGTTTTAAAGAAAACGGATATTGAACCCAAAGGGCATAATTATGTTATTGAGTATTGAGATTGACTAAATTAATTACTATTTGGAAAATCGAAATTTGAAGAATGGTTTATCTAAATTAAACTAAAGTAAAGAACATTAAAATTAAGATTTTAAAAATAAAAAGAATAGATGTAGAAAGTTTGACTTCACCTAGCAAATCCCACACAGTTTATTCTTCCTTGTTATAGAATTCCAATTATCCCAAGTTGATGATAAAAGTCCCTTAACTATTCAATATTTTCTCTCGAACAATATCAAAAATATCTCCAACTAATAACTTCATATCTCTATGTGAATTTAACTAATTGGAGACTCATTAAGTTCTTTCGATTTTTTTTGAAAATCACACTAGTCACGGTAAAGCATTTCTGCTTTTGCTCAACTAATGGTGTTTAATCCTAGAGCATTAATAAAAAATCACCTCTCGGTCTCATTGTGATTCAATAGATTGAACAATAGTTAGCTAGAAAATTTTAAGCATTAAGAATAAGGAATAAAAAAACAATCATGGAAATATTGAAAATAAAATAACTTGCAATATAAACTGTGTATTCAATGCTAGGCTACATCAAAGCTCTAAAAAATATAATTAGTTCATAATGAAATTAAAAAGAAAAAAAATAAATTTGGTGTTCTTCATTCAAGTCGATTGATGAAGCATACGGCTCTCGCCTCTGCCCTCTAGTTTCACCTTCTCGAAAGAACACTAAAAGAATAAATTCTGGAACTCTCAACTCAGACTCAGACTCTAAAACATAAAACTTTTCGACTCCGATTTAGAACTCCCCTATTCATCCCACAAGACGGGATTAAATAGATGTCGAAATTCAAATCTGGAAACAAGAGAACTGGGGCTACAATTTAGCCTAAAGATCTAGAAAATAGTTTCTAAAGATAAATGTTAACATAAAAGGAATTATCCCAAGAATAACGAGATTATCTAAAATGGAAGATTTAGTGATATGCGGTTTGAATCGCTAGGTTCAAGAGGATTCGGTCTCCAACAGATTGATTGCGAAACTCGGATTTGGTGGTTAGCAGTAGATTGATCTTGGTTAGGAGGAATTATCCAACTGAGTAGATGTCATATGCACTGAATATAACTGGCGTGGAGGTCACAAATGAACGGGCGTGGAGGTTTACAAAGACCACACGGCCTTCTTCTCGCCTACCGAGTGGAAAGACTCCCTAGATGAATCTCGCTTTTTTTAGTTGTTGCCCACGATGTTGTTTAGGATGGTCTTTTAAGTTGGTCGTTTAGACTAGTCACCGAATCTAACCACCTTGAGCCTTGTCGCCAAGTCTTCGCGCCTTCAGGTCGTGAGTCTCCTCGCCTACCGAGTGTTAAGTCTTCTCGCCTTTGGGCAAGAGAAATCTCTTTCCTGTCCACAGGACAAGGCTCCTTGCCCAAATCTCATCAGCTCTCTTCAGACCTCATTACCTCTCATCGGTCTGGATTCGTAGCCTCTTCTTTTGTACCAAAATGCTCTCATTTTGCACTAAATCTTCTATTTTCCTTCAAACCCAATAAAATAAATAAAAATATGTAGAAATAAAATAAAATCAATAGTATTGAAGGGAAAATGACACTTTTCATAAATAAAAGAGTGATAAAAATCACATAAAAATAACACTTATCAATCTTATACAAGTTAAAGCAATATATATTCAACGGAGCAAAACATAAATTAACAATCAAAGTTGAGAATAAGAATGAAAGATTTACACAAGTATATGCGTATGCTAGCCAAACTAGGTTGAGTGTATACTTACAAAAATCATTCGAGAAAACAAATAGCAAGTTGTAAATGGGATGTACAACTTGTTAGAGCAATTCAAAACCCTTTTCCATGTGCATGAGTGTGTGTGGTTTTTGGGTTGTCTCTTGTTCATGGAGACTCTAAGACCATTCGGTTCTAGGCTTTTTAGGCATGAAAACCCTTAGAAATCCATGTGACTCTTGGTTAGCTCTTGATCATGTGTGTAGTTCATGTGGGTGGCCAAATGTGTGGAGGATCTAAGCCATCAAGATCTCGGCTCCCTCTCTTTTCTCAAAAACCCTAGGTTATTTCAAGATGAAATAACCTAAGCCCTCAAGATGAAATAACCTTGAACTAATGTGTGCTTTTCGAAAGTCTAGGACTCTTTGGAGATTCTTTGGAGATTCATCATCTCCTTGAGTTAGGTGTGAGTGGTGTGAAGAGAAAAATAGAAAGTAAGAGATCCTCACTGTAGCCTCCTTCTTGCTAGTGTTGTGATCCACTCTTGGACGTAGACAAGAGTAGCCTCTCTTGTTTGGTTGGAAGGAAAATGAGAGAAAGGTGAGAAGTCTTCAAGTGTGGGTGTGAAGTGGCAAGGAGAATATGAGAGCATAAGCAAATTTTGAAAATGGTAAGGGAAAAAGAACCCTTGGGCGTGTGTCTCTCTTCCCCTTTCATAGAATTCCTCTCAGGCCCTCATTGGTTGTTTGTGGTCCAATGCATGAAGGACAAGTGTAATCTCTTCTTCCCCTCTAGCCGAATGTCTCTTTCCATTCCAAATCCTTGTATTGTCTTGGGAAGGTGGAAAGGTTACTTGGGCGTGTGGCCCTTGTCTTGGCCGAATGCTTTTGTCCTCTATGCCTTTTCTATTTTCGTCTAGATACAATGATGAGAACCAAAGTGGGCCTAGACTTAAACATCCTTTGCAAGTTTCAGATAGACCAACTACAAGATCAAGAGCTAAGAAGATCAAGGAAGCAACGCAAGGATTGGTGCAATCTACTTGGGACGAGTCTAGTAAGACCTGAATATTCAATATGGGCTTGAGAGAAGGAGATCCAGTGATCATCCACGTGATACAAGCTATGGAACTGTGCAACATGCATTAGGGCCTATTATTATGATTATGTGATTGAAGGCCATGGACTTGTTTATTTCATTAAAGGGGCTAATTTTATTAGTTATAAGAATTAGTCTAGAATAATTGGCTTTGCGGATGCTTGGCCCACATATGTCTTATTTTCTTATGAATTAGGATTTTTGGAAAGGCCTTGTATTTTGGCCAAGAGCTTATTTGGAAAGTTACTTTTTAGGAACTAGGGTTTAAAGAGGTACTGTAGCGAGTTACTGTAGCAAAGGTACCATAGCTGTGACACTATTCACTCAGGGGCATTTTTGGAAGATGGGATATATTTTGGCTAGGGTTTGATTAGGTTTTGTTTTAAATATTCTTTGTAGCCTCATTTTAATTAGTTTATGAAATTTGATGACTTTATTCATTGTGAGTTGAGTTTATCTTCTCTTGCTCTTGAATGAACTTTTGAGCTTATCAAAGGCAAATCACAACCTTTGTGGCATTCCTCCTTGTAATCTGGGTTCTTGTGACAGGTTATTCAACCGGTCTAGATTTTAATATAATCTAGGTTCTTGAAACGAGCTCTCAACAGGTCTAGGTTCTCTATCCAATGACTTGATTTTGGCTTTCTCGGGGAGTTTTCAAATTGATTGTGGGTTTAAGGGATTCCATTCCCACGAGTTTATATCATTTGGTATTTAGACCAAAGTTTCCAATTAGGTCTGATTCTATCTTTTAATTTCTTGCATCTTTAAATTTAATTTTAGGGCTTCATTGTTCTAGGGTTGGAACACACAAACAAAAAAAAAACAAAAAAATCAAAAAGTAGGCTGGCAAAATTCTTAGGATTTTTGGTTTGGCTGAAATTTGCATTATCCAGGGTTTCAAAATTCTAGGGTTTCTTGTATCTCTAAGTTTGGCAATTGCTTGGTGTGTCGTTCTATTGATTCTCTTCTACTTTATTGTCAATGCTTGTGTGTGTTTGAATTCAATTGCTTGATTTTCACAATTGAATATTGTTGTTTGTGATTAATTTAGAGAAAGGAAAAGAAGAAAAAAGAAAAAAAATCAAACAAAAAGAAAAAGAAGAGGAAGAAGGAAAAAAAAAAGTTAGGATATTCAAAAGTTGCTACATAGTTACAAGAAAGAGAAAGAAAGACATTTGTTGATTGAGTTTTATCATCAAAGGGACTGAATACATCTTTCTAATTGGTATCTTTTTTTGTAATTACTCTTTTCTTCATATAAATTCCTTGAGTCTCATGTTATTTTATTCCTTTATTGTTTCTTGTTCTTGTTTCTTGGGCTTAATTACTAGTTGGGATAAAACAATGTTGTATTGTCTTGATTTGGTTCAACTAGTTCTTAAAGAACTTGAGCGGAAAAATTATTGAGGTAAAAGGCAAGAGAGTGAGAACATTATCGGGAAAAAGACAACTAAGAGTGAAATACGAGTGGAGTGTCATTATTCAAGTGTAAACACGTAAGGGAGTGTGTGAGGTTTTCCACTTTCTTTTTGTGCAGCACATTACGATGTCTCATAGGAGTGACTCATCACCAAAGGGGATGGCAAATAACTCATCCTTTGCGTTGCAAGTCATGCAACAACAATTTGAGCGGTTGAACTTCGTGTTAGGAGAAGTGAGGGATATGATGGATTATCAAGAAACAGTGATTAGAAATCTACAAGGTGGGAGCGATAGGAGGCGACGTGAATCTAGTATTGAGAATGTAAATGAGAATGGAGAGTATGGTGAGGATGATGAATACCTAACATCTGAAGTTGGATTGGGTAGACATAGAGGAGTTAGGCATGAAAGAGGACTTAGGAGAAATCCAGGGGGTCGAGATGGAGTAGATAGGAACCTTGGGAGCATCAAAATGAAAATACCATCTTTCCAAGATAGAACTGACCCTGAAGTTTATTTAGAGTGGGAAAAAAGATAGAGTTAGTGTTTGATTGTCATAATTACTCTGAGGAGAAGAAAGTGAAGTTGACGGTAATTGAGTTCATTGATTATGCGGTTATTTGGTAGGATCAATTAGTGACCAATAGGAGGAGGAATCTTGAGAGGCCTGTAGAAACATGGAGAGAATTGAAAGCTATCATGAGACGGAGATTTGTACCTAGCCACTACTATAGAGACCTCTACCAAAAACTAATGTAGTGAAGGATCGAGAGGCCACGATGGCTAGATTTTTTACTGGGTTGAATAGAGAGATAGCCAATGTAGTTGAGTTGCAACATTATGTGGACATAGAGGACATGGTCCACATAACTATGAAGGTGGAGAGGCAGTTAAAGAGAAAGGGTACAGCAAGGTATATTTCGGTTTCTAGCACTCCTTGGAAATCAAAGTAGGACAAAAATGATCAAGTTGTAACAAAGGGGAAGAGCGAACCACCTAAGAAAAAAGATGAAGGTGAGGCTGAAACCTCAAGAAAAAGAGAGAATGATTTGAAAAATAATTGTGAGGTCGAGAGTTCAAAAAAAGAGGAGAGTGAAAAGGAAAAAGAGAGTGAGAGGAAAAAAGAGAATGAAGCTGAAATATAAGAGAAAGAGTGAGCGAAAAAGAAAATAAAAAGGTGGTTGAGAGTCAAGAAAAAAGATGTGAGCCACGAGAGGAAAAACAAAGAGAGATTGCAAAGTGAAACGAAAAAAAAAGTCAATTTTTATGCTAAGGTAATCTTTTATACTAATGAATTTAACGACCCTTTGCACAGTATTGTTGTTTCTTTGTTGCAGGGATATGAGGTCATAATTCTTAGTGGTGTGTTTAGTGAATTGCCACCTATTAGAGAAATAAAGCAATACATCGATTTTATGCTAGGTGCGACAATCCGTACCCGACCTCTCTTTGAAGAACATGAGTCCTTAATGCACTTGATGAGACAAGGTAAGGTTAATAGAATGCATGCCAAGTGGGTGCAATTCATTGAGACATTTCCTCATGTAATCAAGTACACACAAGGTAAGGAAAATTTTGTGGTTGATGCTTTAGTAAGAAGGTATGTCCTTGTCATCATTTTAGATGCAAAGTTATTGAGACTTCAATATGATAAGAAGTTGTATGTTAATGATGATGGCTTGGCTAGTGTGTATGGAGTACGTGAGAATGCATCATTTGGTCAGTTCTATAGACTAAATTGGTATTTGTTTAAAGAGAATAAACTTTATGAGCCTACTAGTCTTATGCGTGAGTTGCTTGTGCATGGATTTGGTTTGATGAATCATTTTGGTGTAAAGAAGATTTTAGATGTATTACATGAACATTTGTGGGAGTATCATTTGCCATTCATTGACGTGTTGCATGAACATTTGTAGAAGTATCATTTGTCATTCATTAACGTGTTGCATGAACGTTTGTGGTAGTATTGCTTGCCATTCATTGAGTTTGCATATAACTAGAGTGGTCATTTTGGTGTAACGAAAGCTTTTAGGTGTGTTTCAAGAACTTTTGTGAGAGAATCATTTACCATTCATTGAATTGTTACGTGGATGTTTGCGGGAGTATCATTTGCCCTTATTAGAGTGTGCATATAATAAAATCTTGCATACTATTATTTCTTATTCTCTGTTTGACATTGTTTATGATTTTAATCCACTTACGCCTTTAAATTTGATGCTTTTGTTTGTTGATGACAGGAATAACTTGGATGAACCTTTTCAAATTCTTGAGAAAATTAAAGAAAATGCATATAAAGTGGATCTTCTATGTAAGTATCATGTTTCTGCTATTTTCAATGTTACTAACCTCTTTCCCTTTGATCTAGGTGGAGATTCGAGGTCAAATCCTTTTGATGAGAGGGGGAATGATGGGAACCAAAGTGGGCCTAGACATAAAGATCCTTTGCAAGTTCTAGATAGGCCAATTACAAGATTAAGAGTTAAGAAGATCAAATAAGCAATGCAAGGATTGGTGCAATCCACTTGGGACGAGTCTAGCAAGACCCGAATATTCAATATGGGCTTGAGAGAAGGAGATCCAGTGACCATCCACGTGATACAAGCTATGGAACTGTGCAACATGAATTAGGGCCTATTATTATGATTATGTGATTGAAGGCCATGGACTTGTTTATTTTATTAAATGGGCATATTTTATTAGTTATAAGAATTAGTCTAGAATAATTGGATTTGAGGATGCTTGACCCACATATGTCTTATTTCTTATAAACTAGGATTTTTGGGAAGGCCTTGTATTTTGGCCAAGGGCTTATTTGGAAAGTTACTTTTTAGGAACTAGGATTTAAAGAGGTACTGTAGCGAGTTACTGTAGCCAAGGTACTGTAGCCACGGCACTATTCACTCAGGAGTACTTTTGGAAGATGGGGATTTATTTTGGTTAGGGTTTGATTAGGTTTGGTTTTAAATACTCTTTGTAGCCTCATTTTAATTAGTTAATGAAATTTGATGAATTTATTCATTGTGAGTTGAGTTTATCTCCTCTTGTTCTTGACTGAACTTTTGAACTTATCAAAGGCAAATAACAACCTTTGTGACGTTCCTCCTTGTAATCTAGGTTATTCAACGGGTCTAGATTTTAATATAATCTAGGTTCTTGAAACGAGTTCTCATCGGGTCTAGATTCTCCATCCATTGACTTGATTTTGGCTTTCTTGGGTGAGTTTTCAAATTGATTGTGGGTTCAAGGGATTCCATTCCTACGGGTTCATATCATACAATGTATCCTAGGGTAGAAAGGTAATTCGATCTCTAGGTCTCTTCATATTCCAAAAGTGAAGCTTTGCATGTGTGACACATGGCATAGGTGTGTGCCTTGCCCTAGCTGTCCATCTCCTTCCCCAATTCCTATGTGATTCTTCATCTTCTAGTGACCCTTCCCTAGGTGGCTTTTCACTTTCCAAGAATCTCTTCTGTAACTCTAAAAAGTCCTTGCAAGTTTGACAAGTAGCAAGGTCTCAAGAAATCTCTTCGTTGGGCATGTGGTGTAGGAAACCGAACCCCCCTTTTGTCCTTTGGGCTTCCTTATGCAAATCCCTCTTCAAAATCCATTTGGTCTTCCCTAGGCACCACTTCCCTATGAAAACCCATCTTGGAACTTCAAACTCTTGCAAAGTGGCATGGTGTAGGCGTGTTGGGTGAGTTGGCCGAAAGTCTCTTGGCCTTCTCTAGGTCATTTTTTCATACTTTCTTCTAGAATGTCTCTTGCATGCATGACATTTGGCAACCAAACTAGGGTTGGCGTGCATGCCCTCACTTGGCTTCCCAAACATGTTTCTCTATCCCTCTTAGCCCACTATCACGTCCAGGTACATAGTATTATTCATGCATGACACATGGTACTAGTAGCAAAGGCTTTTGGTCATGGGTCATACGCTTTTAGGGGTACAATGAGCCTCCCTTATAATTCTTTCCTTTAGCTCAGCAATATTAGGAATCACTTTTCTCTCTTTATAACGTATCATCTCATCTCTTCCAATGGTGAAATGTTGTGATCCTTCTAACTTCAGAATTTTCTCTCCTTGGTGATATTAGGAATCACTAAGAGCATCTGCTATGATATTAGTTTTGTTGGGATGGTACTTAATCTCGCATTGGTAATCACTAATGGTTTCAACCTATCTTCTCTACCTCATATTCAGATTCTTCTGACTGAACAAATACTTGAGACTTTTGTGATCTGTGCACACCTCGCATTTCTCCCCATACAAGTAATGCCTCCAAATTTTCAAAGCAAAGACTACTACAGCCAGTTCTAAGTCGTGCGTTGGGTAATTCAGTTCGTGGTCCTTGAGTTGCCGTGAAGCATAAGTGACAAATCTTCGTTCTTGCATCAAAACACATTCTAAACCCATCTTAATTCTTTCCTTTAGCTCAGTGATATTAGGAATCACTTTTCTCTCTTTATAACGTATCATCTCATCTCTTCTGATGGTGAAATGTTGTGATCCTTCTAACTTCAGAATTTTCTCTCCTTGGTGATATTAGGAATCACTAAGAGCATCTGCTATGACATTAGCTTTGCTGGGATCGTACTTAATCTCGCATTGGTAATCACTAATGGTTTCAACTTATCTTCTCTACCTCATATTCAGATTCTTCTGAGTGAACAAATACTTGAGGCTTTTGTGATCTGTGCACACCTAGCATTTCTCCCCATACAGGTAATGCCTCCAAATTTTCAAAGCAAAGACTACTACAACCAGTTCTAAGTCGTGCATTGGGTAATTCTGTTCATGATCCTTGAGTTGCCGCGAAGCATAAGTGACAAATCTTCCTTCTTGCATCAAAACACACTCTAAACCTATCTTCAAAGCGTCATTGTAAACTACACAAGGCTTGTGCGGTTCAGGTAAAGCCAATATAGGTGCAGAGGTTAATCTTTTCTTCAGCTCTTGAAAACTCTTCTCACATTCTTCACTCCACACGTACTTGACATTCTTCCTTGTAAGTGCCATCAAAGGGTTAGAGAGTCTAGAAAACCCTTCTACAAACCTCTGGTAGTATCCTGCTAATCTAAGGAAACTATGTATCTCATGTGCATTGGTTAGCCTTTGACATTCTGTCATCGTGTCAATCTTAGCAGGGTCTACTGCCACTCCTTTGCTAGAAATGACATGTCCCAAAGATTTCACCTCCTTGAGCTAGAACTCACATTTACTAAGCTTGGTGTAGAGTTGATTTTCTTGCAATGTTTTCAACACAATTCTTAAATGCTCCTAGTGTTCTTCATTACTACGGGAATATATTAGTATGTCATTTATGAACACTACTACAAATCTGTCTAGGTACTTGCCTGAAGATCCGATTCATCAAATCCATAAATGCTGCTAGAGCATTTGCCAAACCGAAAGGCATGACCAAAAACTCGAAATGACCAAAAATGTTCATGCAACACGTTAATGAATGACAAATGATACTCCCACAAACATTCATGCAACACGTCTAAAGTCTTCTTTATACCAAAGTTACCCAACAAACGACCATGTCTATCACACACAAGCAACTTACGCATAAAACTAGTAGGCACACAAAGTCTATTCTCTCTAAACAAGTACCAATCTAGTTTATAAACTTACCAAACGATGCCTTCTCACATGTTCCATACACACTAGCAAAGTCATCGTCATTAGCATGCAATTTCTTATCATATTCAAATCTCAATAACTTTGCATTTAAAATAAAGATAAGGACATACCTTCATGCTAATGCATTAACCACAAAATTTTCCTCGCCATGTGTGTATTTGATTACATGAGGAAAAGTCTCAATACAATCCTCCCACTTAGCATGCATTCTAGTCAACAACTTACCTTGTCCCTTCAAGTGTGTCATTGACTCATGTTCTTCAAAGAAAGGTCGGGTATGAATTGTCACACCTGGCACAAAATCAATATAGTGCTCTATCTCCCTAATAGGTGGCAATTCGCTAAACACACCGCTAGGAAACACGATCTCATATCTTTGCAACAAAGAGACAATAATACTAGGCAAATATACGTCAAGTTCGTTAGTATTAAAACTTGCCTTAGCATAAAAACTCAATTTTCTTTTTGTTTTTCTCTCACTTTCTTTACTCTCTCTTTTCTTTCTACTCTTTTTTTTTCACTCTTTTTTCCCTTTCACTCTCTTTTTTCTTTTCATTCTCTTTTTTTCTGCCACTCTCTTTTTTATTCATCTTTTTTTGAACTCTCGACCTAACAATTTTTTTCAACTCATTCTCTCTTTTTCTTGAGGTCTCAGTCTCACCCTCATCTTTTTTCTCTCTTTCTCCTTTTTAGCCTCACTATTTCTTTTTTTCTCAATCTCACCTTCACTCTTGCTTTTTAGCTCAATCTCACTTTCACTCTTGCTTTTTTGCTCAATCTCTTTTTCACTTTTTCTTTTTTGATCACTCTCACTCTCACTCTTTCTTTTTTGATCACTCTCATATTCACTCTTTCTTTTTTGAGCAACCTCACTTTTCAGTTTTAGTTGGTCCCCATGGACCTGTGTTGGAGTAAATGAGCAAGTTTGATTGCTTTTCCATCCTTTTCAAAACTGTACATGTTCCTTAACCATCATGGATCACCTTCCTATCATACCGCCATAGCTTCCCCAACAAAATATCGCCAGCATGCATAGGCACTACATCACAAAGCACCACATCCTAATATTTTCCAATTGAAAAAGAAACTAGCACTTGCTTATTTACCCTAACCTCCCCACAATCACTCAACCACTGCAACTTGTATGGTCTATGGTGTTTCAAGGTAGGTAAATTCAATTTCTCAACTAAAGTAGTGCTAGTCAAATTAATACAACTCCTCCCATCAATGATCATACTACATACATTGTTGTTGATGTGGCATATAGTATAAAAAATGTTCTCACTCTGCTGCTCTGTATCATCCATCTTAATTTGTGTATTGATAGCACGCTGGCAACAAGAGACTCACCATACTCTTTATTCTTACACTTATGTTCAATACTAGGCTCACGCCTCCTCCTATCTCTCCCACATTGCAGTTTTCTGCAACACTGCATCTCGTTGATCCATCCTATCCTTCACTTCACCCAACACCAAGTTCAACCGCTCAAATTGTTGTTGCATGGCTTACAACACAAAGGATGAGTTATTTGTCATCTCCTTTGGTGATGAGTCACTCCTATGAGACATCGTAATATGCTGCACAAAAATAATGTTAGTGGAAAACCTCATACACTCTCTTACGTGTTTACACTCGAATAATGGCACTCTACTCTTGTTTCACTCTTAATTGATTTTTTCCCGATAATAGTCTCACATTCTCTTACCTTTTACCTCAATAGTTTTCCTACTCAAGCTCTGTAAGAACTAGTTGAATTAAATCAAGACAATACAACCTTTTATTATTCCAACCAGCAATAAGTTCAAGAAACAAGAACAAGAAATAAGGAAGGAATAAAATGACACGAGAATCAAGGGATTTATACGAGGGAAAGAAAAACTATAAAACAAGATACCAACTAGAAAGATGTATTATGCCCCTTTTATGATAAAGCTCAATCAACAAATGTCTTTCTTTCTCTTTGTTGTAACTTTGTAGCAACCTTTGAATACGCTACCTTTTCTTTTCTTTTTTGAATTTTTTTTTTCTTTTCCTTTCTTTTCTTTTTTTTTTCCATTCTTTTATTTTCTTTTCTCTAATTCAATCACAAACAACAATATTCAACTGTGAAAATCAAGCAATTTAATTCAAACACACAAGAATTAATAATGAAATAGAAGAGAATCAATGGAACAACACTCCAAGCAGTTGACAAACTTAGAGATGTGAGAAACCTTAAGTGATGCAAATTTTAGCCAAATAAAAAACCTAAGAATTTCGACAGCCTACTTTCTGTTTTTTTATTTTTTTTGTAACCCCAGAACAATGAAGCCCTAGAATTAAATTTAAAGATGCAAGAATTAAAAGATAGAATCAGACCTGATTGGAAACCGAGCTCTGAATACCAAATGCTATTAACCCATGGGAATGCAATCCCTTGAACCCACAATCAATTTGAAAACTCACCCAAGAAAGCCAAAATCAAGCCAATGAAAAATTTAGACCCGTTGAGGAACACGTTCCAAGAACCTAGATTATATAAAAATCTAGACCAATTGAAAAACCTGTCTCAAGAACCTAAATTATAAGGAAGAATGCGACAAATATTGTGATTTGCCTTTGATAAATTTAAAAGTTCATTCAAGAACAAGAGATAAACTCAACTCACAATGAATAAATTCATCAAATTTCATAAACTTAAAATAAGGCTACAAAGAGTATTTAAACAAAAAACTAATTAAAACTCTAGCCAAAATGAATTTCAAATGCTAATGAACCCCATAAGTTTCGGCCAAGCATGTTTGTGTATGTTTGGGTTTAGTGCTTTGATGTTCCTTGTGTAATATGCTTCTGAGTTTGTCCATAAACCATGCCATGCTCATATATTACGATGTCACGATCCAATTTGGTTATGCATGTTCTTGCATACACGGCATCTCATACGTTAAATGTCAAGTGTGAGGAAAAGCAGGTCTTAAGTCTCATGTCACATGCATTTGGGTAAATGATATTATGAAAAGTCAAGTACATGTTTTATCACAACCCCAAATGCCAAGACGGGAGAATGCCCTATTGGAACTCTTCCCACTCTGGAGTGCTTAAGAATGGAGTGGATCGACAAAGAATTGTCGGTGTGCCTTGAATGGATCTTTTTGGAAATGATGCTAGAACGAGGTAGCACCAAATGCTAGTGGGTGCCATGACTAAGGCAAATAACTTGACAAAGTACTGTTGTGTTGTGAATAAGACGTATTCACCATGGTGTACGGACCATTGGTGGTCCGGTAACTAGCAAGAACATGCAGTGCTTAGGGGAGCCATGTTGTATCCACCATGTGATATAAGAATAAGGCAATGAGCTCACATGATATGAATCACGTTATATGAATCACGTGATATGATATGATATTATATGAATGTTTAAAGATCAACATGAAAATGGTGTCAAAAATGTTTTTCTGAAAAGTCTAAGGATCTCTGTTACATGTATTTCGAAAATGTCAAGTGCATAAGTCAAGTTTTTGGTCAAGTCATATGTCAAGTACATGTTCATGCACGCATTCTATGATTGGCCATTTGTATACTTATGTTAACTGATGTATGTTGTATGCTTACTTGATGATATTTCTTAAAATCTCATTGTAGTAGTTTCCACTACCATTCCTCACCCGGAATGGTAGAAGCTGTGATAGGTACTCAAGATCATGGAAAAGTTAATGGAAGACGAATTCACCGTAGAGGCCGACTATGACTTTACAGCCGCTCTTTTGAAAGTCTTGGCCCAATGCATTAAGGACCTTTTAGAAGCACTCAACAAGGATGGGGATGAAACTGAGACTGAAAGAGCCATTTGGATTTTGTAACCAGATACCTGAATCAAGCAAAGGATTCCTCAATAGAGGCCAAGGAAGTTGCCTCCAGTTTGGGACTTCTAGAACCCGATGCCCCTGAGGACTAAGGGTATTTTCTTGAATCTCACTAGCGAAGGGACCTTAGTGCTAGTGAAATTCTCAGTCTCCTGATTCAAGGTCTTTTGTGATTGGTCCCTTATTTTGGAAAAAAGTTTTCAATACTTATGTTTTGGGAGACAATGGATATATATTATCTAGTACTTTTGAAAAACATGTTAAGTTAAGACAATGTTTGGGTTATGTTTAGTCTTACAGTACCATGTGCTAATGCAACTGCTTTAGGCGTTACTTAGTTTTATACAAACTTTACATTTTCCGATGCGTTATTTATTGCATACTACTAGTATACATAAATGCACTACATAATATCTATCATGTACTAGAGGTGTGTAGCCTTGTGTTGCATGTCTTAGAGTTTCGGTCACCGTCCAATCCCAAACGGGGGCTTGGGGTGCCACAATATGGCTCATGAAATCCATTCCCACAGTAAGAAGAGCTCCTTAGCATTCGGACATCGCTCTCAAGTCTGAAACTTCATGATGAAAGAAACCCTAGCTTAACTAAGAATGGTGGTTGTGGATCTCCTTCCTTTCCAAAGCCTCATATTCACTTGCGTAATGCAAATGGTGGTTCGGGCCTCTCTCCCCTCTTGAGGAGAAACCCTAGTCTTCCCAAGGGTGTGTGTGCACGTGTATATGTGAAAAAATTCATGAATCCGAAACCACATTCTTGTTCCTCTTTGGCCATGTGTGTGTGTGTAAGAGACAAGTGAATGGTCCTTACCTCATGTGCTCTTCCCTCTTGGATGGCGTTGGTACTCCTTGGTGCGCGACCTCTCCCTTCTTATAGGCTGTAACAACCCGCTTAACTAACCCTTGATTGACCCTTAAGTACTCTAGATTAGGCTTTTAATTATAGGATAATCACTTTGATTAAGGCTGATAGTGGGATTAGCATTAATGTTAGTACTTAGTGTTAATGACCTAAGGATTAGAGAGGCAAGCCCATTAGTAATTTTGGTGAGGCTTTTAGGACCTAAGTACATTCATGGGCCTAGCCCAAGGAAACCTTGAACCAAGCCCTTAGGAAATCAATGCTAGTTTTGGCCTAAGTATAGGAAGGTATAAGGCCTTTAGTGTAGATTGGACCCTTGGCCCTTTTCAAGCCCCTACGGCCCAAAGCCATGTTTGGACTCATTTCACCATTCAAAGACCAAAGGCCCAATACACCATATCATTGGTTTCCTTAAGCCCAAATCACACTTAAAGTACCCGAATTACGTTTTGAAAATTGGCTAAGGCCATTAACCATCATACTTGAGGTTAGTGCACTTTAAGCCATGCTTTGAAACTTAATCATGCTTAATCTTTACTTAAACTTTTTAATTCAAATTTTCTTGACTTAATACTTCCTTAAACAATGATTAGACCATGTTAATACCCTAACTAAACCATCCCACATATCATTAAGAAAAATGACATAACAAGCCCAAACAATGCTTCAATTGGTTTTGTGCATTGCCCTTTGTAATGCTTGGACTGTTTTGCCCTTAGGCCTAACATTTTTGTGATTTGTCCTCAAGGATAATATGGTTCTTAAACACCTCATGAGATCCTCCCAAACTCATGAGGTGCCATGTTTTGCACCACCACCCCATGTCACCTCCTTCTCCATCCAATCACCAAGAAGTTCTATGACCATCATGAAGGATTTTGACTCATTTTGGCTGCCCAAAAACATCCAAAACCGAACTGATTTTCGGCCACCACAAAACCACCTCCATTCACCTGTTTTCAAGGGTGGGTTGAGGGATCTTTTGCCACCCAAATGATGCCGCACGACCTGGAGTCATCTACCGAACCCTTGCAGCTACTATGGAGAGCAAATGATGACGGTTTAGGGCACTATTTCATTCTGCACAAGTGACCTAAGCTCATGAAAGCAAATCTGGAATTTTTCCAGATTTGAGTACCTCCCACTTCATCCAATCACCAAGCACCCAAGCCAACGTCCCTCACCCATTGGTCACCTATAAATACTTCCCTCCCCTTCTCATTTCACCCACACCACAGCTCCAAGCATCCTCTTGAGCCTTGAGAGCATTTCCCCCTCTTAGAGATCAAAAGAGTGCAAACCGAGTGACTTTTGGTGAGTTTTTTAGTGTTTTTGTGTAAGGCAGTCTAGAGAGCTTGGAAGATGACGAAAGTTTGTAAATTTTCTTCCTTTTGATCTTACCTAGCATTTCAAGCTTTGTTTCCAAGTGTTGGTACGGAATTTGGTTGATTTTGAAAAGGTTATGATGCTTAATGCAAAACCGGGTCAATTAAAAGAAGGTTTGAATGATTGAATGTTTTTAATTGGAAATTTAGCTATGTCATGTCGTAAGCATGATTTGATATGATCTAACATTGTCCTAACATGATTATGGAAAGTTAAATTTGTGATTAGAAGCATGCCATGATAGGTTTTAAATCTATCTTGTTTTGATTATCAAGCATGAATCGGTTTTAAGCATATTGGTGATTAAGGATTTCTTAGCTTTGATTAAGTGTTGGGATGAACTTAATTACTCAAGGATTAGAGTTCATAATGTCCCTAAAGATGTTAGTGATCATTAATGATTAAAGAAAATCTCATATGCATGCATTCATAGGGATCAATAATTGAAAATACACATAGACATCAACTAAGTGCATGCCACAGGTTGGGACTAATTGAACAAGTTTCACTTTGAATTTTAAAAATACAAGGGCATAGATGGTTTTGGAATGCCAAAAATATGAAGTCTATGAAATTTGGTTAAATTTGGAGTTCGTTTGCAATTAGTGAAAATTTATGGTCTAAATCCTAAATGGAAATTTTTGAAAGTTTAGGAGTGTTTTTGTAAATACCCAATTTTTAAAGCCTTTGATTTTGAACCTATCCATAAGAGCATTAACCCTAACTTAGTATACACATGATTTAAGCAGCTACGGCGCTAATTTCGAATTTCTTCGAAAGTTTGTAAGTTGGCCTATAGCTTACACTTTGATAAATTTCTTTTAAATTATTGATAAATGTTTCATTTATTCTTCAATTATCATTTTGGGTATAATTTATCATGTTATATGACACATTAAGTGCATACTTATATAACATATGAGATTTTCACCATTTTTTCATATTACATTTATAAAAGTCATGTTTTTTGCATGAAATTTACTACATTTGGGCATGTCATGAAAAATATTTTTTTTTTTAAAGCATAGCATGAAAGTCATTTTGTCACGACCCCAAAGGCCAGGATGGGCAATTATCCTTGTAGAACTCCTCTGTCCACTCTGGAGTATTTAATAAAAGGACTGGTAGCCCCCGGGTTGACGAAGAACAGTAAACAGGTTTCGAATGAGTTCTTTTTAAAGAAAGCCAGAGCGAAGTCAACATGTTATGACACCTAACGCTGGTGTATGTACATGTTATAATTTTTATGATGCTATGTTATTTACCGATGCATTAAGAACGAGTCTATAGACAACGTAGTTTCAACGTAAGTTATACTAAGGTCACCAACAGGTACTCACAGTGCATATGGGGAACTATGACATTATTACACATTATGTTATTAATTAAGATAATGATGTAAGTCTATAATGATGAAAGTTTATGATGAAATTTTTATGAAAAACTTATATCTTTTCAAAAATGATGACGAAATTACTTACTGAGTAAAAACCCGTGTCTCCATATTTTTAAGAGATGTTGAGGAATCTGGATGGGAGACATGCATACTGATTTTCCGTATCTCATGCATTGCATATTTATCATTTTTCATGATTGATTTATCTTTGTATCAGTTAGTTGTTTAACTTATTGAGATTTCGAGTAAATCTCACCTTTTATAGGACCATTATCATTCCACTCGGAATGACAGAAGTTGTGTCAGAGATTGACCAAGACGAGATTGATGGAGCACTGGATTCGTATGATTGAGGATGAGTCAGATCTGGAGAGGAAGTTTGACTTAATTTTGATGTTCATAGCCCAAGTCCTTTATGCTTTAGATCGCATGAAGAGAATGATATGACTTTGTATATAAGTCTATACTACTTTAGTATTTTGAACATGATGATTATCTAATGAAGTTGGGATGTTTTAGTTATTCTGGCATATTTTTCACCTTAACCTTTTATTTCCGCTGCGATTATTGCATATTGCTAGTTGCATACTAGGATGTATTGCATATTAACTGTCATGAACGGGGGTATGTAATATTGTGTTGCATGTCCTAACGCTCTAAGTCTCCATTCCATCCCAAGTAGGGATTGGGGGTGTCACATAGGCACCTCCTCCTTCTTTAGAAAGCCAAAAGTTATTGTGCATGGGTGTCACTTGGCACCTTAGCTGAATAGTCTCTTCATCTTCCTCATGATGGAGTTTCGTGGGGAAACTAAAAGTCCTTTGGACAAGTGGCATTAAGCTCTCCCATCCAAAACCCTAATTTTGACATATACCCTCCTCCATGCGTCTAGGTTCATTGTACTTGATGGCAAAAAGGTCAAAAAGTCAACTCTAAATCATCCTTGGGCAACTATATGTGCGCATGCTTACCATTTGGCAAGTGAGGTGTGTGGATGGGTGTGTTGGCCAAAAATCCCTTCCTCTTCTCAAGAAAATCGTCTTCTCCAGACAATCCTTTCTTCTTCCTAGACAATCATTTCTTCTTCTTCCTAGAACTAGGGTGGTGTGTGGTTGATTCCCTAGGGGGATAGGTGGCGTGTACAAGGCTGCTTGCCCTAGCTGACCCTCTCTCTTCCTCTTGCCTCCATTGCCCATCAAGATTCTTCAAAAATTCCCAAGAGGCATGCATGTGCTATTTCCAGTGCAACCTTTCCTTTTCCCATGATTCTTCCTCTAGGGTTTCCAAGTGAGTGACAAGTGGCATGTGTGAGGGAGTGTGTGTGTTGGTCGAAACCTAGGGACTAGGATTTCACCCCTTCCCATGCAACCCTTCCACTTTCCAATCATTTCAATCTTCTAGAAAGCCATGCATGATGTCACTTGGCAAAACACAATTGAAACTCTTTGATAGGCATGACACTCTCTTGAAACTAAAACCCTATCTCCTTAGTGGGTCATGCCTTAGCCCTTTGAACTCCCCCTAGGCGCCACTTCCCTATGAGATCTTCTTAGAACTTACACGGTCTTGACAAGTGGCATGCAAACATGAGTGGTTTGGTGAGGGGTGCATTGGCCGAGTGATGCTTGGCCTTCCCCATGCATCTCATCATTTTCCTTCCTCTATAAGCCTTCTACGTTGGTGCCAAGTGCCAAGTGGGGTGGTTTTCCTCCAAGCAAAAGCCTTCTACATGAGTGACAAGTGACAAAAGGTAGGTGAGCAACTGCTGATAGGCATGTGGAGCTTTCGGGTTACTGAAACCATAAAGTTTCTCACCCCGCTTTTTCCCCATATCACGTCTAGGTTCATTGCACCTAGTGTAGGACACAAGTGGAATGGCATGTGGCACTAAGTGTAACACCCAAGCCCAGCACGAAACTCGCATTGAATTTTCTTTAGTTTTATTTTATTTCATTTATTTTAAGTTCTTTTACCATTAAGATGTAGGTACAACTTTTTTCCGAATTGGACCTAAAGCAACGTGCATGTCCCATGCACATTGATCTCCTTCTTTCCCCTGAAGTCGTTTCTTCCAACCAACCACCATGCAAGTAGGATAAGCTTTGTAACCATTGCTTGCATGTATGAAAAGCTCAGTAACCATTTTCATGCACGTCGATCCCCCTATTAATTCTTCATTACCCCATGTTTTTTTTTTTCCGGTTCCAAATGTCCGCAACTACTTCACGAAGCTTTCGTTTCCCCTCTGACCTGGTTTTTCTTTTCCTTCCCCACATCGCGCTCTCACTCATGATGCAACCATTTTTCTGAGGTGCTCTCCTTGCTCTCGTCCAGATTACAACAGCCATAATCCAACGAGGTCCAAACTCCCCTATTTTAATCCAACAAAAACAAAGATGGTGCAGCACCACCAGCCACTGCTCTTGCACAATGGAGGCTGCCCTAACATCACCCAACAACAAAACACTAGCCTCCACCCACTGCGATCCAGACAATCTCATATCCATTCACCACCATCCTCGAACTCATTAACCCACGCCACGTAAACAGAAAACCATCGTTGTCTTCATGCAGAAGAACCACCGAAAGAGAGACACGCAATCACCGTGAACCGCTCTCCCTCCTCCACCACATGCTCCTCCACGCCAACCCAACACCGAAAATCACTACAAGTAGCATCCTATTTTACACCACACAGCCACTACCTCGTACACACCACCACCATGCAAGCTTCTCCCACGTTCCCTCGGTTCCAGCCACCACTTCACGATGGGAGCTCCACGTTGCTGCCACCCTTCACCACGAAAACAACTAGCCACCATCCCCAACCATTCCCTGTTTTAGTCTCTAAAAATAGAGTACAAACTCTTCCTCCATGACCCACTGCACACCTCCCTCACAAAGAGCCCAACACGTCTGGACCCCACAGAAGCCGCCGCCAAGAGCTTTCTGTCACCTTCGGTCTGTCGCACACCTTCTCAGTCTTACGATGAGCTTACTCTCTCCCTCACGCCGTGCTTCCTCTCTTCGTTCTCCCTCAATCTCATCACAATTTTTATCCTTTCCACAATGACTTGCCATTGTTCCCAATCGCGCCACTGTCGACATCTAACCAGGCCGCCATGCTTGTCCCGTCGAGTATAACTCAGCCACCGTTGCACTACCTTCTCCCGTGAGGTAAGCACTTTTTGATGCAACTCTGATAGCAGTACTACACCTGAGATGGGTGGGTCATGGGCCACAAGCCCATGTGGTCTCTTGACATTACCAAAGTGTTTTTATAATTTTAGTAGTATGGGCTCTTGCATGGGTTTATTTTAAATACTTCTTGCTTTAGGATGTTTAGTTTTAAATGAGTTGAATTGTTTGATTTTTAAATTAAAATTGTTGTGTTTTATAGATATTGTATTAACAATTTTAAATGGGCTTTATTTTTTTTTAATAAATTAGTGTATTATTTAAAGTGGGTAATATTCAAGAGATACCAATTTACTGTATTGGGCTTCTTTTTAATGTAATTAGAAAACTATTATATTATTTAAAGTTAGGTTGTGTTTAATATTTTAAACTATCCATATTTTTACAAGGGCAATTATATTAGCCCATAAACGATGGTTTACAGAAAAAGAAATTACGGTTTTAATTGTAAAACTAAGTGTTAAATTTTGACTAGACTATATATTCTAATTTTACAAGGATTTTATTTTAACGTTAAAGTATTATTAAGGATATTTTATGAAGTACTATTATTTAAGAAATTTATGATTTTTCTTGTGCATTATATGTTAGTAGTATTAAAGTATAACTTCAATAATAGTTTATAGAGATGTGAGTTTTAAAAATGATTAAGTTAATTTTTGAAATGAATTTAAGTTGGTTTGCCATATTTGATAAAATTATATTATAATAAGTTAAGAATACATTTGATGATAATATTATTTATTAGATTTCTACTAACTAGATAGTTATCAAAGCTATTTTTGTGGTATGAATTTAAGTAGATTGAGAGTTTTAGCAATCATTTTAGAAGTTTAGTAACGTTTAGTATTTCGTATAAGTGACGATTGGTATTTATTTAGCACGATTGTGGAAAGATTCAAAAAAGCTAAAAAGTTCAAGTAAGCAGGATTCCTATGCTAAATTTGCATAAAAAGAAATGAACTGGGATTGATTTATAAAAATATGCATGCTGTTTTGAAAAGAAAATGTGAAAAACAACCTCAGTATATGTTTTGCATTCACTCATGAGATATGTATGAAAGAGAAAAGAAATGCTTTTAACATGAATAGTGTAGACATGAGCAATATTTGACATGTTTCTGAAATGTGCAAAAGAGCGAATATGAAAATTGCGATTTTTGTACATATGATATGAAAATGATTTCGATCCATCTTTGATCAAATGAAATGATATGAATATGTTCAGCACGTGATTTGATATGATATGGATATGAAAAACCTTTGGCATACTTATCTGCTTTAATTCTGATTCTGAATATGGTTATGATATGATGATACTGGTTTACGTGATATGGTTGGTACCAACATGATATGATATGATATGAGTGCACCCACTCTGGAAACAAAGTAGTCTTTTATGTGTTCTTTCATGTGTACACGCTCGGGGCTCTGAGATTAAAAATGAAAAGTTTCACAATATGATACTGTCTGGTTTGGCCACCAGGGATGACACAACCCTACCACGGAGGTTAAACATGGTATATAATATGATATGATACAATATAATATGGTATGATAAGATGAAAATGTTCAGTTATGTTATGTCAAAGCATTTTTGAATATGAAAATGGTTCTTTGAATACGAAAATGATTTTTGAATATGAACAGTTGGTTTTTGAGTATGAAAAGATTGAAAAGTCACTCTAATTTCTGATAACACGTTTTTGAGATCTGCATATGAGAATGAAATGTTTTGTTTTTACATACCAAACTTTCTGAAAAAGCTCATGTTTACATATTAATATATGTTCTCTGCTTACTAAGTTGTTGATAATTCATCCCTTATCTCCATAACATTTTTCAGATAATTTTTTATGGTACAACTGGGGATCAAGACTACAAAATCATGTATAAGGCTACGTGAGCATAGTGGAATAAATACAAAGAGGGTACTTTGGTTATCTGAGCATTTTATTCAATAGTTCTGCTTTGCTTTGTTCTGCTTTGAGATTTTGTGGTGTTTTAGATTATTCATTTTGGAGTAGTTGATTTGAAATAGTGAGTTGTATGTGTCATTGAAAACTTTGGAGTCTATGACTATATGATTGAGACATGATTTTGAGTGACAAGTAGTAACTCTCCTATCCATCCGGGACTGGGGCGTTACACTAAGTGATGAATTGGGCGTGGGTCCTAAGGTCCACTAGGGTTTCCAAAACCCTAAACCTATGTGATAGCCGGAATTTATGGGCCTTGTGGACCTTTCTTGTGGACATAGATGCCTAACGCATCAGGTCCAAAGTTTCCTAAGTATCCTCTACCATCTTGCATGGCTCAACAACCATACATAGCCTGATAACGAAAATATGGATGAAGACTTGGCTAAGTCTGGGTTATCACACTAACTCCTCTTATAGGAGAAACTTTTACATAAATCTAATCTCCGATTTCAAACTCTATAGTCCTCCTTGTGTCAACTCTATGTTGCTTTCATCCCTTCTTTGAATGGTAAGGTCTTTTATCTCCTATAGAACTTCTACTCCAATCACCTTCTTCTCCCCAACTTCGTCCCAATATAACAGGCATCTACACTTCCTGCCATATAAAACTTCATAGAATGTCATCTGAATGGTGGCCTAGAAGCTATTGTTGCAGGCAAACTCTACCAAAGGTAATTGCTTCTCCCAGTTCCCTTCGTGTTCTAGCACATAGGCCCTATGCATGTCTTCCAAAGTCTGAACAGTCCTTTTGATTTGTCCATCCGTCTGATGATAGTAGGCACTGCTGAATTTCAAACTGTACTTTGAGTCTCACAGTTTAGAGCAAACGGGTCTGGGCCTTTGGGTAATCAAGTGCGGTTCATTTCAAATATTTGGGCCCAAGTCTTGGGTAGTGTTTGAACTTAACAAATGGGTTGGGCTGGTTAGGGCAGTCCAAATAATCTCTTTGGTTTGTTCGTATTTACATGGGTCGAATATTTAATAAATACTAATGGACCTCTACTCAATTTCTAAAATAACCAAACTCATCCCATAAATTATTCGGGCCAATTACCAAATAAATATATTCCATTTCGTCCATAAAATATTACGTGGTTTTAATCTAATTGTCAAGCCCAATAAAAATCCATATTCTACCAAAATAAATTTTGGGTCCACGACCTATTCAAAATTACTCATTAAATCTCAAGTGAGTTTCTCATACATATTAACCTCAATAAACTATTAGTACGCGGGCTTGGCTTGGGCTTAATGCTGGGCCTGGGTGTTAAATGTACAATATCAGAATCAAGTCCAAAGTTAGAATTGGAGTCGAATCGGATTAGAATTGGTTCAACAACACCTCTAACTTAGAGTAACAAATTATAAAAAATCCAACTTGATTCTATCAAAATCAAATCAAATTGAATTCAAAATCAAATTTTTGAATTTTTGGCCAACTTGATATCATTATAGATTTATTGTATTGTAAAATATTAAATTATTCAGATATCCTTGAAAATTAAGTCGAGAATACTAAATACACAAACGTTAAAGCGTCGTAGAACTTTAACATGATAACATGAAAAAAACCCAAGCAACAAAAGAGAAAGGTTGCATTAACTTGCCCTTTTCCTTTTCTAGACAGAGAAGCTCTGTCTTCTATCAAGAAAGAAAACCAATCCTTCCAAGTGTTGTCGGCACCACCTTCCTCTCCATTTCCTTTTCTTTTTCCTCTTCATTTCCACTACCTATTTGTGATATGCTTTTATGGTAGTCTTTTTCCACCGGCACGGATTTTCTTAGCTCTGTTGCACTCCGACCATGAACAGTCAATACATGCCCCACCATGACGTTCCCCTCCCGTCGATCTATTGGGATGGCGCGGAACCACGCCCAAAATGTCGGCGCGTGGACCTCACTCGCGATTTGTTTCCGCGAGTGGTCTTCACCTGCCGCCGCACTCCGATAGCTCAGCTGGCTACACGTGCCGCACCAGCTGACTCGCCACTCTTCAATCCTTTAGATCGGCCATACCCCTCCTCCATTCCACCGGTGCGTGGTCCTCATGCACCACTTTAGAGGCGTGGGTTGACTGTTCCTCCTCTGCAGATCTGCCCTTCCCCTGCCGTTCTATTTGGGTTATTGCTTTCCCTAACCGGTGATCTTGTGAGAGAGACTAAGGACTTCACCAACAAATATCTCAAAACTTTCAACTACAGTGCATCCACTTCCGGCGACGGCTTACCTTTAAAATGTCTTTTAAGACGGTTCCCTCTTAGTTGGGCTTGGATAGAGACCAAAAAATTAATCTTAAAACTCATTTTTTTTTTTATCTTTTCACCACATTTACACTGTAATTGTTGTTTTGGGGTATTTTTTTGAGAACTCCATCCCCTTACATGTATCATCTTTTTATTTTAACGAAATTTGGTTGCATGGAAGGGAGGGAAATGTTCCGTACGCTCCCGTATTCGCTAAAGCACATACCTAGCAGGTACGACCAGCGACGCGCTGGACCCTAAATGCCAATCGTGGCAGCTTGGAGGCCCAGACAGACCGAGGATAAAGCGTGATTGAAAATGAGAGACGAACCTAGTAAACCACAGTCAAACAGTACCTCAGCCCAATCAAAACTCGACAACGTTTTTGATGAAACCGGTCTGGTTTTGGGATCCTGCCTATCCTACCGATCAAAACCAGCTTTTATTTGTCCTAGTGGTTTTCAACTTTTCTGTAAATACACACGCAGTCACGCAACCATTTTCTTCCATACACACACTGTATAAACCCAGACAGGTTTCAGACCAGGAGGTTTGGCTACATCAGATACCGGCCAGAGAAAAAGAGGGAGAGAGAGAGAGAGAGAGAGCGAAACAAAAACCTATCTATCGGCCTTTATTACTGGGTTGAATTGTGAAGAAAGATCGTGAATTATGGGGAGGCGAAGGGTTCAGTTGAAGAGGATCGAGAACAAGATCAACAGGCAAGTCACTTTCTCAAAGAGAAGGTCTGGCTTGCTGAAGAAAGCCCACGAGATCTCTGTGCTTTGTGATGCTGAGGTGGCTTTGATTGTTTTCTCTACCAAAGGGAAGGTCTTTGAGTATTCTACTGATTCTTGGTAAGAGATATTTCTTTAGTTGCGGTTTTTCTTTTTGGTTTGATGTTGCTATCTCTTCTGTCTTCTTCGAGGCCTTATTACCCAGTGGAATTTCTCTTTTTGTTGCTTCAGAAATATTGTTCAAGATTGGGTAAGCTGGTCCATGTTCTTTATATTTTCTGTGCTTTCTTTCTGTTTTGGTGTGGGTACAAGCGCTGAGAGTTGTAGTGTATTGTGTAAAATTGTTTCGTCGTTATTGGTGAATATACTTTTTGGTGATTCAACATAGTGTTCTTCCAGGCCGGAGACACAATTTAAGAGAGAGCAAAGAAACTAACGCTGGCCGATTTGATTGAGTTCAACGCAATACTCCACTTTAACGTGCTTCTCGCTCCACATGTTTTCTTACCTGTAATATGGAAAAGGCCTGTTATCATCGTTCAAAATCATAAACGAATGATGCTAAGTAGTACCTTGAAGTAACAGAAAGAACCTTATAGTAGAACTAATAAATAAAGGTTATCAGTGTGTAGAAAGAGACAAAATTTAGCAGCAGAATTGAAGAGGAAGAATTTATGTTAAGTTTGTCGAGTTTTCATGCTTTTCTTCTCTCTTCAAAATTTAACTGATGAAAAGCTCTTTTTCCAAAGCTTTCATTTTAGGTTTTATGTTTTCATTAGTGTAGTCCAGCTTCCTTGGGAAAAGTATTGAAATAAATTCATTCGCTATTATCTTCTTATTGATCCAGTACTCCTATTGTTCCGGGTTTCCTGATTTTAAAGGTCGACCCGACACTTTATATTTTATGGTGATAAGTGGATCAGTTAATTCTCACAATGCTTTTATTTATGTATTTTTTTTTTATTTAGTTAAACTTAAAGTTGAGTATCAAAATTCTAATCACTTAAGAGATCCCGGCAACCGAGTCCACCACAAAACATGATATGCCGCGTATCTCAATGCTTGACTTATAAGTACTATTCAATTATAAGCTGATTCTATCAAAATCAATAACTGTAATGCCCTAATGGAAGACTTGAATCACATAACTTATATTCTAAAAGGACTAGTCAATAATACAATTGGATACCCATTTGAACATTATAAAGAGTAAGAACTTCTCATTCCTAAACAATGTGAGATCTCATACACCACCTACAATTATCCTTATCATATGAGATATTACAATCTACCCCCTTAAATTCCCGACGTCCTCATCGGGCCTGTCCGTTGTAGGTGGCACGGCTCAAGTCTCACATTTCTGGTTGCTCTGATGCCATTTGTAACACCCTAATGGAAGACTCAAACCACATAACCTATATTCCATAAAGACTATTCAATGATACATTGGAGCTCCATTAGAACCTTAGAAAGAGCAAGAACTGCTGATCATTCCCAAGCAATGTAAGATCTTATAGATCACCTACCGTTATCCTTATCATATGGGATATCACAAGCTGAATCCTTGATAAGGCCCGTTCGAGTGAATTCATTCTTGTTCACGTCGTCATGGTAATTTTCTTCTTAATCTCATTAGGGCATATAATTTCTATTCTTTTGAAGGGTAATATACTCGCAATTGTAGAATTTTGTTATGAGGCCATGGAGAAGGAGATGACATACAGGAGGATTAGGGTACACGACTTCGAAGACAGTTGAGAGACAAGGGAGGAAGTGAAGTGAAGTGAAGTTAAGAGGAGTTGAGTTCATATGAAAGTCAAGTGAAGAGAAATACCTGTTACCAAAATGCACAACAACAGACCAGATTGAAGCTCACTATTTCATCCATGCTGCACGCACCATTTCATTATGTCCAAGGAGCACCGTTTCCTGGGTTATTAAAACTCATTGTTTGCCTTTAGTTCAGTATTTGAGTTTCTTATTTGTATTCCTTTTTAAGTGTTCTAGAACGTTGCATTTCATATCCAGCTTTATTCTGTTAGAGTTAGGACAGGTGTCCATATGTTATTGCTTTTGGTTAGTTGCTCATGCGTGGGTATTAGAATCAGTCCTTGCACAAGAAAACACTATCTAACATTTTATCCTGAAGAATATTGAATTCAGCTTTTCGGAGGTTAAGGGGCCCTCGAAGAACCCTATATCCATTACATTTTCCATTCCAGTTTTGGAAACCTTTTCACAAACATATCATCTGCATGCATTTATCCATCATTTATCAACCCAGAATTACAAATTTCCAATCCGTTTACAACATATACATCTCAGGGATATTACAAGTGGTATCTAGAGCCAAACGTCCTAATGGCTGAAAATATCTACACCAAGCAGCAACAACAAGATATGCTACTTCAGCATGATCAAGCTATTCATAATATGAACGAATAGATGCACCAAATTTCTGAGATGCTAAGAACAGTTTTAGCAAATCAGGCCTAGCACATCAATTGTGACCATCAAGAGAGACAAGAGGCACACCATGATGTAGAAACTGACGGGGAGCAACGTCGGCAAGTGCCCAGGGGAGTCAAGTTAGATTTTCTTCATTTTCGTGGAGAGGACCCGGCAAGGTGGGTTTTCAAGATGAACCACTACTTTACATTTTATGAAACACCTACTGCTCAAAAGCTTTTAATGGCTTCATACCTCATGGAGGGGGAGGCTCTCACGTGGTATCAAGATGCAATTGATACAGGACAGTTTACGGATTGGCAAACCTTCACTGAAGCACTTCAACTACGCTTTGGTCTGACAACATATGACGATCTGATGGAGTCTCTCACCAGGCTGAAACAAACTTCGACAGTGCCTGTGTATAAGCCTCAGTTTGAGTCTCTTTATACACAGTTTGAGTCTCTCTCAAACCGACTTAAAGGGCTCTCCGACACCCATAAGTTGAGTTGCTTCCTTAGCGGCCTCAAAGATGAAATCCGTCTTCCTCTTCGTTTGCTCAAACAAGCGAACCTCAACATAGCATTTAGCCTCGGAAAAATACAAGAAGAATTTTGGGTTAGTACAAGAAGAAATGTTAAACCATGGGGAGACCGAAATACGTATTAGAACACACCTGGAAATTAGTGGTCAGCCCCTAACACAAGTATAACTCAACCCCCAAAGTCACCTAACCCCATGAGGAGGGTGTTACCGAGCCATATGGATGATAAAAGGAAGCGTGGATTATGTTTTCATTGTGAAGAAAAATGGCATTTGGGTCATGTGTGTAAATCTCCAAAGATTTACTTTCTACAAGCTGCTAACCAGAACAATGAGGACAAGGGTGAAAAAGTGTTCTATGACTCCACGGATATGACTGAAACAGCACCACTAATGTAACACCCCTTCCCGTAGGCTAGGAGTGTCACGTACTTTTCATAAAAATAAAATTCGGCAAGAGATCTCAAATTTCATAAATAAAATCAGCAATTTATTTTGTAGAAAAAGTCTAATAAAAGTCTTCCATAAACATTAAATAAAATAAACTGAACGAAACTCATGTCATAAAAACATGTTTTATTTTAGAAAGTCTGAACAAAAATAAATTAATGCTCCTTCTACTCCTGGCCTGCCTGCTCGTATTCATCATCATCACCTGGGTGGTTTAAAACATGAAAATAAACAAAAATGAGTCAAAGACTCAGCAAGAAATCTATCACATCGTAAACATACTAAATATAAGGTTTTCATAAAAACTTTCATGCTGAGAGTTTAAAAAAAAATCCTGACTATTCATGCTGATGCTTGTGCTATACATGACTGTTTAACTGAATTAACTGACTGATCTGACTGATAAATCTGACTGATCTGATTTATCTGACTGGCCAACACACTTAACCCTGTGTGCGAGGTTGTGCACCGGCCCCACATCCCGCGGCCACAAGGGGAGCCGCTGATAGTGTTCTGGCATACTATGGTGGACCACGACTGAGTTCGTGGCTTGCACATCCACCCTGAAACTGAACTGCATTGGTACCATGCATCTGAATGGCCATCTTATTAAATGATCTTATCTTATCTTTCACTTGAACTTAAGATGGCTTACGTGTTTTATACACATGAGATGCATGACATGATACATACATAATTATAATTTCTAAATCTGAACATGATGCGGAATGACATGATCGTATGCTATGCTGGATGACATGTTTGCATATGACATGAGTGATTCATAAATAATGGCTGTCAATGAACTGGCTTGAATAATACTAATATATAAGTTAAACTGTGATGATTCTAATTTATGATCAAATTACTTACCTCGTTCCGTGTCTTCTTGAATAATACTTCGTAACTTGAGACCTATACAAAAATAATAACTATCACTAAATTGGTTTGGAAACACGTATTAATATCTTCCTTAATTAAATCTACAATCTAAAAGATAGTGTAAAACAATTCAATAAATCCTGGTATCTAAATTACTTAAAATACTTATTTATAATTTTGATGAATACTCAAACTATTTCAAAATAATTCATAAAACTTAAATTTTTAGATTAAGTTTCAGTTCTTAACATAATTATTAAATCTTATAAGAAACCTAATAAATTCTATTAAATATTCTTAACATCATAATTTTATTAAATTCTTAACATAATA
The DNA here is from genome assembly GCF_004785595.1 of Juglans microcarpa x Juglans regia. NCBI lineage: Eukaryota > Viridiplantae > Streptophyta > Magnoliopsida > Fagales > Juglandaceae > Juglans > Juglans microcarpa x Juglans regia. Next base: position 4,347,021 of record NC_054605.1, read on the forward strand.
AGTTTATTAAATTATACTAAATAGACAAAGGAATATTAACAAAATATTTGCAAACATCCTTATAAAATAACCTTTGACTACTATATTTATTTAAGAAAAACTGACTTTTAAAAAAATGTAAAGCACAATTAAATTAATAAACTGCTAATAAAATAAAATTAAATACAAATTAAAATACAAGTTCATTTAAATAATTAGAATAATTTCTGTAGAAACATAAAACTTGGCCCATAACATAATAATACTGTATTACATGAGCCCAACAAAAATGAGCTCAACACTCGTGCAAGGCCTAGGGCCCAAGGCCCATCAAAAGAACCCACGGGTTCAACAAGACCCGAAACGCATGGCTTAACACAAGGAAAATAGAGAGTTCGAGAGAGAGAGAGGTTCTGCGAAACGAGAGCTCACCGAGAGGGGGCTGAGTGCGACGGCGGCTTCGGGTGGTTGGGAGAGACCGGCGACGCGACTGGGAGTTCCTATGGTGGTGCGGCACCGAGTGAGGGAGAGAGAAAAAGAGTTTAGAGAGAGAAACTATGCTAACCAAGAACTATCAAAACCAAAACAAAGGCTAGCGGCGGTCGATGTCTTACCGGAAGGGAGTGGGTGCGCTGGGGCTGAGCTAGTCGGCAGTTTCTGGTTCCACAGGTGGTGCTCCGACGTCCTATGGTGGTTGACGGTAGTTGGGAAGAAACCTAAGGCTTAAACGGCAGTGTTTTGGTACTCTGGGTATTTCAGAAGCAGATGATTTGGAGTGGCTCACGAGTTACTCCTCTCGTACGAGGTAAGTGATATTTATAAGTGTAGAAGATAGAGAAATAAAAGAAAATCTTAGAGGAGTAGAGATGTGCATGTGACTGAGAGTGTAGACATGCGGAGTGGAAATCGTTACTCACTAACAGAGTTGGTTTCCACTAGAATTTAAATTTACTAAGCTAGGGATAAGGCTGAAAATAAGGTTAGGATTTCAAATCGACAGAAAGTGGGATGAAACCTACGGGTTGGAGGTTTAAAGTGTTTAACTAAGAGACTAAAACCAAAGATAAGGTTCGGTGGAGATAGAGAAAATAAACTTTAAATTTCAAACCAAACCTAGTGAACGTAAATCTGATGTAATATAGAAAATCATTATTAAAAACAAACTCTAGCAAATTTTAAATAACATCATAAAAGTAATTGTATAAAAATATAAAGTTAATATAAATTCTGATAAAACTATAATCATAATAATAATAATAGAAAAAAAAACTTTTACTAGGAAATTTACTGATATACCCTAAATCCAAGACTAGTATGTTACAACTAACTACACTCGATGGCCCAACAATTACACTGGATGCATTAACAGGTACTCGTTGCCCTAAAACTATGAGATTACATGGCCATATTGGTACTGCATCTATGCTCATTTTAGTGGATACAAGAAGTACTCACAACTTCCTGGACCCATCTATTGTTACAAAATCTAACCTGCTAGTTAATAGTGAGCTAAAGTTAAAAGTGCAAGTGGCTAATGGTGAAGTGGTAGAAACCTTGGGATCTTGTGATGAAGTAGCTACTCGAATTCAGGGGGCTTTTTTTAAACTCTCTTATTTTGTATTACCCTTAGCCGGGTGTGATGGAGTCTTTGGAATTCAGTGGCTCGACTCCCTTGGTTCCATAAATTGGAATTTTTCTGCCCTACAAATGCAGTTTCAATGGGAGGGTAAAACAATTATGTTTAAAGGCCTTCAACTACAACAAACTTCATTCTCTAATTGTCACAAAATGTTTCTAAACTCGTGTTACAAGGGGAAGGGTTTAATTCTACAGTTCCAAGCCACACCTATATTGTTGAACAATGAGGTGAATCATCCGGGAATCAAACAAGTGTTATCAGATTTTGCCCAGGTTTTTTATGAACCTATAGGGTTGCCACCCATGAGGTCTCATGACCATCGTATTGTCCTCAAGGAGGGTACTAGTCCCATTTCTACATGGCCTTATCGATACCCTTTCTACCAGAAGTCAGAAATAGAGAAAATAGTGGTTGAATTACTTAAGCAAGGGGTCATTAGACCAAGCTCTAGTCCCTTTTCTTCACCTGTTTTATTGGTCTGCAAAGCTGATGAGAGTTGGCGTTTATGTGTCGAGTATCGAGCACTAAACCAGGAAACAGTTAAGGATAAGTTTCCCATTCCGGTGATTGATGAACTCCTAGATGAACTACATGGGGCAGCAGTGTTCTTAAAGCTGGATCTTCAATCCGGCTATCATCAAATCAGGATTGTACCCGAGGATATCCCTAAAACAGCCTTCCGAACACATGAGGGGCATTATGAGTTCTTGGTAATGCCCTTTGGGCTTACCAATGCGGCCTCCACTTTTCAGGGGCTTATGAACACAATTTTTAGGCCGTATTTAAGGAGATTTGTCTTAGTATTTGTTGATGATATCATGGTGTACAACCACACCATGGATGAGCACATTGGGCATCTTAAAGTGGTCCTACAAACCTTATCTACCCATTGCTTATTCGCTAAATTATCCAAGTGTCAATTTGGAGTAGTCGAGGTGGAGTATTTGGGTCACATAGTTTCTGGTGAGGGTGTTAAAGCTGACCCAAAGAAGGTACAAGCAATGGTGAAATGGCCAACTCTAGCAAATACTAAAGCTTTGAGAGGCTTCCTAGGCTTGACGGGGTATTATCAGAAATTTATACGGAGTTATGGCCTTATTGCAGCCCCACTCACCGCTCTTTTGCGAAAGAACTCCTTTCATTGGGATGATAAGGCTAATGTGGCATTTCTGAAATGTAAGGCAGCAGTCTCAACTCCACCCGTAGTACGGTTGCCTAACTTTTCCCAAAAATTTATTATTGAGTGCGATGCAAGTGGATGTGGGGTGGGGGCCGTTTTAATGTAAGAGGGCCAGCCTATTGCCTATTTAAACAAGGCATTGAAGGGGAAAGCTTTGACCCTCTCTACCTATGAAAAAGAACTCTTAGCTCTAGTCACTGCAGTTCACAAGTGGAGACCCTATTTATTGGGTCAGACCTTCATTGTAAAAACTGATCAGCAGTCACTTAAGTATCTCTTGGAACAAAAGGTGGGCATGGTGAAACAACAAAAATGGATCACAAAATTAGTGGGCTATGATTTTACAATTCAGTATAAGCAAGGGAGAGAAAACAAAGTGGTTGATGCTCTCTCTCGAAGGCATGAACCAGATCTGATTATGGGGGGATTTCTAGGTATGCTTACATTTCCCACTCCTATGTGGATAGATGAAGTTAAAGCTACCTATGCAACCTCTCCCGAGTTGAATAAGATTATATAGCAGCTAACTACAGGTCAGCAGGGGCCTACAAGTTAGGGTACATGGCTTCGAAGACAGTTGAGAGACAAGAGAGGAAGTGAAGCGAAGTGAAGTTAAGAGGAGTTGAGTTCATATGAAAGTCGAGTGAAGACAGATACCTGTTACCAAAGCGCACAGCAGCAGACCAGATTGAAGCTCACCGTTTCATCCACACTGCACGCACCGTTTCATTATGTCCAAGGCACACCGCTTTGTGGGTTATTAAAACTCACCATTTGCCTTTAGTTCATATTTGAATTTCTTATTTGTATTCCTTTTTAAGTGTTCTAGAATGTTGTATTTCATTTCCAGCTTTATTCTATTAGAGTCAGGACAAGTGTCCATATGTTATTGCTTTTGGTTAGTTGCTCCTGTGTGGGTATTAGAATCAGTCCTTGCACAAGAAAACACTATCTGACATTTTATCCTGAAGAATATTGAATCAAGCTTTTGGGAGGTTAAGGGGCCCTCGAAGAACCCTATATCCATTACGTTTTCCATTCCAGTTTCGAAAACCTTTTCACAAACAGATCACCTGCATGCATTTATCCATCATTTATCAACCTAGAATTACAAATTTCCAATCCGTTTACAACATACATTACAGGGATATTACAAATTTAAAGTTCAAGTTAATTCTCTATGCGCGCTCAAAGGTTCGATTCAGATTCAGTGTACGTACGTACGTGCGAAGCTAGTACTAATTTATTTTTATGTTTTCTTTGTAAGCAGCATGGAAAGGATTCTTGAAAGGTATGAGAGATATTCATATGCAGAGAGGCAACTTATTGCACATGATCTCGAACAAAATGTATGCCTCCATTAATCCATTAAATAAGATCTACTTATCACCTTTCGATCTTATTAATAGAAGACAAATTAAATTGCGCCGTCAATTTGGCATTGACTTATTAAAGTTGACGAAAATTAGCATTTTTGTTTATTGATGCCATTAATTAGTCTTTTATAGGGAAGCTGGACTCTGGAGCATGCGAAGCTCAAGGCTAGGATGGAGATTTTACAAAGAAATCAAAAGTAAAAATTACTCATGTAGCATATGCTTACATACATATAATAGTCGATATGATATTACAATAATGCAAGAAACAATGATTAATTTCTTCTTGATATCTACAGGCATTTAATGGGAGAAGATCTCGACTCCTTGAGTCTTAAAGAGCTTCAAAATTTGGAGCAACAGCTTGATTCTGCTCTCAAACACATAAGGTCGAGAAAGGTAAAATCAGAGCATTAGTATATATACTACAGACTGGTACCGGATGCAGTTTGATCCATTAATTATTTGGTAATAAAACAAGAAATCATTCTCACTTGCAGAATCAAGTTATGCACGAATCCATTTCGGCGCTTCAGAAAAAGGTACGTAAGCCTCTACCTCTCCCATATATAATATGTATAAGTGGAGAATCCATCTATCATTGACAGTAGTACTAATTTCAAATCTTAATGCCATTTATGGAAAATGCTAATTTTAGATTCTATTCTAACCAGCATATCATAAACACGCATGGTTTATCCAAAGACCTAATGGCTGTTAAGTGATGCCTAGCTTGCTGATGTTGTTTAATAAAGAATGGAATTTCTCATATAAAAATTACGCTAAAGAGCAACAATGACATTTTATGTTGTTTAACTCCAAGGGGTTGGTCCAAGTGGTGAAAGCCTTGGTCTTGGGGTATCACTCCCTTCAAAATCCAAGGTTCAACACCTCATGGGTGTAAACAATCATTCGGGGTCACACTCCTGATGAAAAGCCAGCGATTTAACCAATTTCGTGTAGGAAAATTTCTGAGGATGCAGTGCATGGGACCGATGTTTACTTTGTAAAGGTAGGTCTAAAGGGCCTTGCCTTGGAGAGGTTCCCTAATATATATATACATATATAAAAAAAAAAAAAAAAAAAAAAGAAAAAGAAGAAAAAAAAAATGTTGTTTAACGGATGGGCCTCTAACAGCTTTCCATGGCAGGATAAGGCATTGAAGGAGCAAAACAACGTGCTTGCCAAGAAGGTAGTTTTTTCATTTAAACAATGCGAAACTCGTTCCATTTGAAGAAATTAGCTCCATTACCTTCAATTTATATGTAAAGAAATGTGAGAATTGACATGATGCGTTTTGGGCCAACTTCAGGTGAAGGAGAAAGAAAAGGAATTACTTGCCGAACAGGCACAATGGGATCAGCAGAATCAATCACTTCACACATCCTCTATCCTTCCACAACCGTTGCTGCCCTTGGACAATATTGGGACGTTAGTCTCTCTCTCTCTCTGCCCTCTTGATCCTACTTTGTTATGTCTAGCGAAAGAGAGCTTTGTGGCGATCATGATGCCCAAAGTATATATACCCACTCTTCAGCTAATTCACATATCCCAGCATTATTGAAATTAAAGGAAAAAAAAAAAACTTTAATCGATTTTAACAACCAGCAGGTTCTTAATTTGTAAATGCTTGTCACATTTATATTCAAGCAAGTAAAAAGTTTTTATCAGTAGCTGCTCAAGTGCATTACTAATTTATGTCGAATATATTCAATGCAGTTGGTCCTACCAAGCAATTAGAGGCAGCCAAAGAGAAGATGAGGCAAGTCCATCTCGACATCGAGCCAATACAGTACTCCTGCCCCCTTGGATGCTTCGCCATCTTGATTAATAGCCTAACACGTATACATCAAACTTTTTGCTCTTATGTCACACTCCCGTACATGAACAGTGGTGGAGTGAAGTTATTGTGGGCATTGGTTGTTCCTGTTGGTTGTATTGGCCTATGGCCATTTCTTTTATTTTCAAGATGGTCATGAGTCGGGCCATGGCCCATTTAATGTTAGCCTTGATTGAGTTGTCTTTGTTTTTAGAGTCTTGTTAAGTTGGCCTAGGGCCCGCAAGTTAGTAGAAGGGAGTATTTGAAGTGGTTTAGGACATAATTGTAAGCATCGAGAATCTGAATACAATTGTTTCTATTTTGCTCTCAACTTCTCTTCTATTGGAGGCTAGGTCAACCTCGAATCTGACCATTTTCTTTACATTTTCTCTCTTATTTTCTAATTAACCAAACACTACCAATCAGGTTTGTTACAAGTAGTATCCAGAGCCAACTTTTCTTGGCATTGGCTCTATCAGTCTATGAGAATGGAAAACATCATCTCATCCTTACTAAATATTAAAGAGTTGATGGAAAACAATCTTCAATGCTTTGATGTTGTTCAACATCTGAAGGATTTGCGAGAGAGTCACAACAAAATGCACCAAGTATTTCAACAGTCCCTTAACGATTTTGCTGGCAACATTCAAGAAAGCAACCAATTCGAAGATCAAATCTGTGACACACAAGAGGAAGATGCAGTTGCTGTAGAAAAAAACGAGGCAGTCAATCCCGCTCATAGTCCTCTTTCTCATATTTCCAAAAATCATGTTAATCATCAGAAATTGATTTTTTCATTCTCAGAACTCTCTCTCCAGCTATCGTTTCCTTCCTTTCCTTTACAAATTTATTTTCCCTTTCCCTCATTTCTGTCGGTCGTTCCTAGCAAAAAACACTCACTGACCGTAAAAGGGAAACACCTAGCCATCCGATGGGAGTTTGATCTCGGTGGAATCGATTTTCGGTTTTTCGATTCCTCACCCTCACCACAAAATAATAGCTGTACCATATTCCAACCAGTAGATCCCTCTCCTTCTCGATTCTTTATCTCTAGAATTTCCTCTCTCGATCCGAGCCTATGGATCAACCAAGCCTTTCCATGGAGTAATTTCCCCTATTCGGGATGGATACACACAGAACCAGAATGCTCGAGTTAGGGTTCTTGCTGCTACTAATCGTCCATCTGAACTTGATGAGGCTATACCCCGACGTCTACCTCAAGCATTTGAAAGGGGGATCCCTGATCGTAGGGAGAGAGCTAAAAATCTGGGAGACGAAATTGTAACAAATCTGTTGTCCAAGCATCCTGAAGCTGGTGAATCGAAGGAAAAAAATGGCTTCATTCTTGATGGTTTCCCTCAAACCATAACACAGGCAGAAATTCTCTATCGTGGGGGCGGGCTGAAGAAACTCCAAGGGAGCAGGGTACATGTCGAGAAAGCAGCTACAACTTCCATGTATACGGGTAAGAAACTTCTTGTCCCTCAACTGTTTGAAGCAATGTCGATAAGAGATTTGCTCTCTTGGAATGTCCTAATAACGAAACTGACATATACTGGAGTCACTATGTGGTGGCTTTTGATTTCTATAAATATTTCTATGTTGGTGGAAACTGATTGTGTAATTAGTGCTGCCATAATTTCTGTCATGGCCTCATGGGCTACACACCCTCGAACTAAGCAATTTCAGGTTGTTGGTGTTGGAACTTCAGAGTTCCATTTTGCTCATTGGCACTATGAATTGGCATCTATGGATGCTTTACATGCTGGTGGGCATAAATAATGGATTCAAGGGTCACAAAATGATGGTGCATCAGCTTCTAATACAAATACTTATGGTTTTGGTGATTCCTTGTCAAGGAGCAGCACACCTGGCCTTCAACTTGTGACAAGGGCACCATGTCCTCGTACTCCACCTGTTGTAGATGAAAACCACAAAGAAGACACTCTTTCTTTGCGAAATCTCTCTCTTCTTCTATCATCTTTGTACATATTTGGAGTTTGCTCAAGTGAGTTGATATATGACTTTTTGATAATGTTGAGTAAGCGATTAACAAAGATAGATATAATTGCGTCGCTATTGAAGATACCTTTTCTGGATGAAGAGGTTGCCTCCAACTCTTTTCCTCATAAGATGGGGTGTGTTGATGGATATAATCCACGAAGTAGCAGGAAGGAAACAACATTTTCTTGGACCGATTTATATGAGAAGGAACCAACTTCATCTTTGCTATTAGTAAGTTCAACAAATGAAGGTACGACAAATGAGTCCTTGGACCAGCATGAAGGCACTAATTCTATGGTGCTTGCTACTCAGTTTTTTATCAATTCTGCCACCAGCCAGCCCAATGTTGCAGGATTGGTACTGGCTGGGTTAGTTGGCTTCAAAACTGAGCTCAGTCAGTCAGTCAGTCAGACATGTGGAGCGTATACGACACATTGAGCCAATGAATAATGTGCATGATATGAAGAAATGTGGGGGTCCTGATCTGGATATACAAGAACTTCATCACAGTGACCCAGATATAAGGGAACTTGCTGTAGTGGTGGAATGCCAAGCCTTCATCACTGGAATATCGTGCTACAAATCTATCATAATTCCTGTTTTTTCACTTGCTGTTGAGTGGCTTATCGCATGGAGAAATCTGGAAGTAATTTGGTACACACTGAACAATAGAATAACTGATCATAATTTCATAAAGCACCTGAACAGGGAACAGGAGGCAAATCAGAGCAACTTTCAAGAGTTTGTCAGCTTGGCAGGATTAGAGGAATAAAAAGGGCAACAATGAATATGTTGTGGTCAACTCAACAACACCTTGAGGACAAGGTGCTTTGAAGAGGGAGGGTTTGTCACACTCCCGTACATGAACAGTGGTGGAGTGAAGTTATTGTGGGCTTTGGTTGTTCCTATTCGTTGTATTGGCCTATGGCCATTTCTTTTATTTTCAAGATGGTCGTGAGTCGGGCCATGGCCCAATTAATGTTGTTAGCCTTGATTGAGTTGTCTTTATTTTTAGAGTCTTGTTAAGTTGGCCTAGGGCCCACAAGTTAGTATAGGGCAGTATTTGAAGTGGTTTAGGACGTAATTGTAAGCATCAAGAATCTGAATACAATTGTTTCTATTTTGCTCTCAACTTCTCTTCTATTGGAGGCTAGGTCAACCTCGAATCTGACTATTTTTTTTACATTTTCTCTCTTATTTTATATTTAACCAAACACTACCAATCAGGTGTGTTACATCTTATGAAATCTTTCATATTTATAAATGTTCGAGTTTTGATCATGTGGATCAACCCTAATCTCCAACAATATAAAATTTGTATTTCATTGACGATCGATAAAAATGTCCAAAAGTGTTGTATCTATATTGAGTTTTAAGCAATCTATATAAGCTATTTACTTGGTAGTAGTTGATCAAGCCTTTTTTATGTGTTAAAAAGGATGAAAATTATTTACAAATTTGCGTTGAGAACCATGGCCGCATTGTGGTAAGTCGATCTGGGCAAATAAATAATCACAGTTGCACCGTAGCGTATGGGTCTGCATAAAGGGCCACGGCTAGAACTGGCTATTGGACGTAACGCAATGACAACACGTGATCCACGACCACGGCTTAGGTGTGGGTATGGAGATAATTCCAGAGAAGAAAATGACTAAGAAGAGAAAAAGAAGAGTATAAGAGGAGAAGAAAATGGGAGGGATGGCGTTGGCGTTGGAGTGAGAGGAAGGAGAGGTGCTGGCATGGGAGGAAAGAGAGGAACAAGAGAGAAGAAGAGAGGTGGTTGTGAGCGTGCATGCGAGGAGAGAGAGAGAGAGGAGAGAGAAATATTAGAATTTTTACTTTCCAAAAAACATATATATATTAAATGGGCAAGCAGATAAAAAGTCGGGTGAATTGACCCTTTCCTGCATGTTAATATATTTGTTAGCAATTCGTTGCACCCGCACTGGTGCAAGCAGGGTGCGAGTGGGTAATGATTACCAGCTCATCCCCTAATGGGATTGGAGCATTAGGCCGCGAGGCCCCACCGGCCACCCCTACCTTGATAAGTTTTTTAGTTTTTTACTTCTCTTGATCATGTCATGTCTCACATGGTTCCAAGGAAAGTTGTGTTTCCTTCTATAGATGGAAATAGGGGTGAACAGAAACCGATGCAACCAACTGCCACCAACAGGAACCGACCGACCGCATCAGGAGCCGACGTTCAGTGGTTCATTCTCGGTTTGAAGTTGGACCGGACCGCTGAACCGACCGATAAAATAAAACTATTTTTTTTAATATACCCTGATCAAAACGATGTTGTTCCACTTAAACTTAAGTAGAACGAGGTCGTTTGGAGATGGGGTCGTCTTCTTCCCCATATCTTCTTCCCGATTCAATTTCACTCCTCTGCAACTCTCTCTCTCTCCTCTGCAATTCTCTCTCTCTCTCTCTATTCTCTCAGAAGATAGCTCGCCGCTAGGAGAACCGAACACCGACCAAGAACCACGGGACTCGATACGGCCGGTTTTCCTCCTCCCCATTGACCAGTTAAGGTCGGTTGCTCCTCCCTTTTTACAGACATCGGTTGGCGTCAATTTTGCCCGAAAACTGCGCCGAATGCATCGGTTTTCACCCCTAGCTAGAAAGCTTTGGCCATGTTTAGTTTGGCAAAATTTTCAAACAATTTTTTTTTTTACAATAATTTTCAAAATTACAAATCAAACATATTCAAATCTAAAAAAAAAAAAGACTACATGATTTCGACTTTTCATCAATCATTTTACACAAAAACAATCAAAACCACTTTTACAAATACGAAACAAAAAGTACTCTTAAACGTTACGTTTGATTTTACCGACTTTTCCCTTCTTATTAGAATGACTGGTGCATAATGCCAAGCCCCTAATTGATTTTTTCGGGTCTCACTTCTCCCATCTATCGTGGTTCTAATGAATTGTTGTGTTTCCTTCTGTATAGATGGAAAGCTGAAAACCCTGTTTGGTTTTAGTAAAAGTTTCCAAAATCCTATTTTGATTTTGAATAAATTTCAATTCTCAAATCAAACAACTTCAAATATATATATATATATATATATATATATATAAACTATATTATTGCAACTTTTAACATTCCATTCAATTATTACACAAATACCAAAGTCAAAATTACATTTATAAAAACCAAAATAAAATATACTCTTAAAAAATTATATTCAAACATCTTTTCAACTCTCCCTATCCACTTTCACAAATTCTAATACAAAACTTATTTTAAAGAAAATATGCAAAACTTTCTCTCATTTTTCTAAACCAAATGAAAAATACATCAGCTCGGTTTGGATTGAGGGTTAATCTCAACCCATCTCATCTCATCTCATCTCATTTCAGTTCATCTTATCATTACAAGTTTCACAGATTCTCACATAAAATACAATAAATAATTCAACTTTTTCAAATCTCAAAACAATAATAATATTCTAACAATATTTTATTCAATTTTCAACTTTTATCTCATCTCAATCCACAATTCAAACCTAACCTAAAACAATTCTTAAACATTTTCAATTTTTTTATATCCAAAAATGGTGTGGCACTCCAAGAGTCTGCTTGGGACATGCAACACAAGGTTACCAGCCCCCGTTTATGACAGGTAAAGATGCAATGCACCTAGAATGCATTTAACAATATGCAATATTCAGAGTAGATAATTTTTTCTTGAGCAATATTATGCACTAGATATAACATATCCCAAATTAACATAATCATACTTCACAAACATATAACAACCGACGTCCAAAAGTTACAGTACTTGTCCAAAATGTTAGTAACGTCATTAGTACTAGAGACAGGTCTCCTCATGTACAAAATAAAACTAACATAATAACTACTAGGCTAGCTTAAGAAGTAGATTGTTCAACTCGACCAGAATAGCCATAATTCTATCCACAAACTAGAGCATCGACGTGATGAGCTCCTCGTGGTTGTGTTGTGGTCTAATTGGCCTCGTCCAAATGATCCTCCATGGGTTCTCCTGATCCTAACACATGGTCTACCATTAAGGAGAAATGGTAGTTAGGACTACCAAGTGATATTTGATTACAAATTTCAGCAAATTAACAATCAACTTAAACTAATAGTTTACAGATGTATGCATGATAGTAAAAAGACATGAATGTTGGTGTGATCATGAGCGAATGTGACATGACTTGGCAAATAACATGACAAGTGCTAACATAACCTACTGACATCTGACATGAGCTAAACTAACTAGAAACTGAACTGAACATGAAATAAACATGACGTGAACTGAAACTAAACTTGAACTGAGCTTGAACTTGGAATCTTGTTCTCATAAATAAATTAGTTAATTAAAACATGACATATGATGCTACACAGGTCTCTTTGAGTCGTGTGCCCCAACCGATACCACATCACATCACAAGTATCTGCATCAGTTGTGAGTACGTTAACATACACATCACACCTCAGGTATTTGCACCTGTTGTGAGTATGTAAAGCACGTATCCCATAACAAGTATCTACACCTGCTTGAGTACGAAAAACATGAATCGTGAACTATGGTTGGCACCATTGACGTTGGTGTCTAACTTCGCTTCAGCGACCAGTTACTTAGGCCTCACTTGAAGCCTATTGATGGTACTTTGTCAACCTAAGGAATATCACACCAGTTTAAACACTCCAGCATAAACAATGGAGTTCCACTAGGATATTGCCCCATCTTAGCACTTAGGAATATGATAAACATAAAAGACTCAACTAACTCAAAAATACTGTTTTTTGTGATGAACTCCATACTCGTGACATGACGTGGCGTGAAATGAAATGACAGATGTCATGACAAGACATGACATGCAATAATTAAACATGGCATTATATGATATAACATATAACATATAATTATGTACTTGAAAAGGAAACATGACATGACGTGACATAACGTGTAATAGATGAACTATGTACTTGAAAGGAAAACATGGCATGACATAACTTAACATGTATATAATATATATATATATATAAACAAATATGAATGATGGTTTATTACCACCATACATACATAAGTATCCTAAAAGTCAGTTAGAGGCACAACTTATAATGATTGTAGCATGACGTAAACTAGCGTAAAATAACATGAACTGAAATTAGATGTTTTTAAGAGTTAGAAACTCCTCATTAACAAGGTTAGAAACATAAAACTATTGATCCAAAGTAAAATGACATTGTTACTGCTCTACTTGGGGAAAAATGACTATTTTACCCCTGGTTTAAGGATTTTGCATCCTAACTCTAAAACTCACCAAAATTTACATACCTCATGTAAATGTTTTCCTAAATCCAAATATATAATTAGAAAAATTTAAAACATAACACAACCATGTGAACTATGCCTAGGCTGAAACATGCTAGGGCTAAAAGCCTTATTTTTGTTGCAATTCGATCCGACTTCAAACCACATATTCAAACCAATTTATGCAACATCTAAACATCACATCCTATATTTTAAAAATCATGCTAAAACCATAAAACATACACCTAAAACAATCATAAACTCCTTTTGGTAAGAAAAGGCTTAAACACCAAATCTCAAGGAACTCTTTGATGCATTTGGGACTATTCCCTTTCCAATACTCCAAGGACTCTGAATACTCTTAACAAGTTCATAAGTCAATCCTAAGAAATAGAATGATTGAAAACATAAGTCAAAGACTACAAAAACCACAAAACATCATCCAACACAATTGGCTGGCATACTAACTTCAAAACCGAGGACCACATATTTTGATTTTAGATCAAACAACTAGATCCGAGTTGCTCATGAAATAAAAGCATATATCTCATATTCAAGTTCTAAACATGATCTAAGCATTAAACCCAAGATCACATGGCAAAAATCCATTAAAACACAAAGCAAATCGTGAGCCTCAACTTTATGTCCTAACCAGACCTTAGCATGCATACAAATTCCCTTCATCAAGATCAAAACCATTAATCTCCAAAAATGACTTCCTAACATATAGATCAAAGTCCTAAGATCAAAATATGTGAATATAAAGACCAAAAGATCATGATTCCATAATAGAAGATCAACATTTACTCGAAACAGAAACTCTTTTTGCATAGCCTGTTTCCAACTTTCTAACATCATGCAAAACTTTTAGTAAAAATTATTAACATGCAACAAATCTAAATCCAACTTGTATGATAACATGTGAAATATAAACCATAAAAATATTGGACCAAGGTCTTACCAAAAACATTATCAAGAAAATCATAGTTCCACACAATATCCAAATTGTCGCCCAGTATGACTTTTACACCAATAGAAACTAGAATCAAATAGGAACAACTTATATAAAAAGGCTTCACAAAATTCAAGCAAGAGTAGCCAGAAAAGCTGTCTGAAATCTCCCCTAGAGTTATCTTCAAGAAAGCAAAGTAAAAGTGACCAAAACATGGAAAACAAGCCATGGATGACTTATATAGAGCTAGGGGGCTGAGAGGGGATGTGAGAGTGACTAGTTGATGTTGGTTTTGTCAGCCAAAACCATGGGCACATGGTTTCCTGCCTTGGGAGCTACCAAGTGATGGGTGGTGGTGAGGTGGTTGATAGACCTCCCATCAATCACCATTTGGGGATGACATGGGTAGTGAAAGTACACTCATGGCAGTGGGAAAACTTTCTCAAGATGCCTTGCTTAGGTGGAGCCTTTCGGTGGGCCTTGTTTAGGGTTTCAATAGGGTTTGGTTTAGGGTTTCATTTTCTAACATACCCAAATCTAAATTTTTTTGGCCTAATGGAATTACCAAGGTAAACAAAAATAAATAAGGGTGTAATGAAAAAAAATTTAAATGGTTAATAGCATGTAAAAGTGATTTAATCAATTAATTACACACTATAAAACTAGGCAACACTAAGGGTTTAGGGTAACCATTTGAAGTTTGGGAAAACCATTTAGGATTTTGGTTTTGTGACGCCCCCAGACCCCGCTTGGGATTGGACGGAGACTGAAGTATTGAGACATGTAACTTAAGGTCACACAACACTCATACATGACACTTAACATGCAATGCACCTAACATGTTTCTAATAGTATGCAATAATTGCAGCAGGAAAAGTTCATTTATAAATAAAGTTTAAGAAATTAAATATGTGCGGTGCCCTTAGCCCTCGCTTGGGATTAGACGGAGATTGAAATGTCGAGACATGTAACTCAAGGCTACATACCCTTCTCATGACAGTTAGGATGTAATGCACCTATTTCCACTATTAGTATGTAATAAATTGTAGTGGAAAAATTTAACGTTAGTATAAAACTAAGTAATGCTTAAAGCAATTAAATTAGAGCATGGTAAGATAAAACTAATTATACCCAAAAATTGTCATTCTTGTCATAACATTTTTCAAAACACCCCAAATAAATGGTTAACATTTTCCCAAAACAACGAACCATTCCAAAAAGCTTAAACCTTAATTCATTTCCAGTACAAGAAATATGGTCTCTCTCAAAACAACAGGTTTTTTTTTTTTTTTTAATCCTTTCATTTATCCTTGCCCTAATTAAGCAACCTCCTTACCTCGAAAGCTGCAAAACCTTAGTGATCAATTGGTCGGTGACTTCTAGTCTATCTACTAGGGAGGGTCAAATGAGCTCTCAGTGCTCTTTGGCACCACCTTGATTGTCGGGGCTACCGACCTCTTGCGTTTTTCCATGTGGGATCTCTTCGTGTCCTATCACAACTTTTACCATTTCGAATGAAGAATGGTAGTGAAAACTATCACAATGAGATTTCAAGAAATCTCAGCAAGTAAACATACAACAGATAACATAAGCATACAAACCGAATTTATGGCGTAACATCATCCATTGTGGAGAGGTTTGAAGCCGCCGACCAGTTCATTATGGAAGTGTTGCAGCTCTTTGAAGAGCTAAGGAGGATATTGAAGAAGGACAAGGCCAAATAACGATGGCCTTGTGAGGTTTTCTCTTTTTGAGGAGGATCTTAGAACTTGTAGTAAAAAATGACAAGAGGAATTTATGGTTTGTCTTGGAGGTCCCTTTGTTTTGGGAGATTATAAACAATTTCTATTTTGGGAGTAACTTGAACAAATGAAATCATTTTGGGACAAATAGCTTATGGTACCATGTTATTTGTTCAAAATCATCAATAGTTAGATCAACTCTTTCATATGCTCTAAGGTATGAAGAGTTAGTGCTATGAATATTAGGATCAAATCTAACCTCTACTCCAGATCCAACTCCTCCTCAACCAACCATATCCATTGGTCCATCCTGGTCAGTTTCCTCCGGTCCAAATACAATTTCTACCATTCCGAGGGGAATGGTAGTGGAACTACCATAGTGAGATTCCTTGAAATCTCAGTAAGTTAATAACTAACGTGCACAAAGATACATTATGCATGACAGATGATAAACATGACATGTATGTATGTAGGGAAATCTATATTATTCTTCCATCTAGCTTTTCAAAAATTCTTCCAAATCATACGAAAAGTATTTTCATGCACATTTTCTTACAGAGAACATTTTCCAATTCATCTTTCAAAAATATAACCTTTCATCATCATTAAGGCCATCCTTAACATTAACATTAATATCATAATGTATAGTATCATCACAGTTTCTCATATACAATGTGAGTACCTGTTGGTGACCGTGGTACAACTCATGTTGAAACTACGTTGTCTACAAACTCCCTCTCAATGCATTGGTAACATAACATCTCATCATAACAGCATAACATCATACATATGCACCTACCAGCCTTAGGTGCCATAAATCTGACTTCGCTCCGGTATTCTTTAAAAATAATCCATTCAAAGCCCGTTGGTTGTTATTTGTCAACCTAGATCTTACCACTCAATTTGTACTCACTCCAGAGTAGATAGAGAAGTTCCACTAGGATAATTCATCATCCTAGCCTTAGGGGTCGTGATAAAAATTTATATTTTCATACTATGCTTGAAAATATTTTTCATGACAAGTAAAATATGCTTCATGTGAAAATGAAAACTTCATATGATATGCTAAAATGGTGGAAATTCTACATGTCATGTAAGCAAGTAACCAATACTCAATGTATCATATAACATGATGTTTCATGCTCAAAATGAAATTTATATCATGAATGTGGCATTTATGAATAAATCATAAACAAATTATCAAAGTGTAAGTTAGAGACTAACTTACAAACTTTCCGAAGTTAGAGAATCGAGGCGGCTGAAATCAAAGTTATTCTAAGTTAGGATTTGAACCACTAAGGAAGATGCTCATAATCAAAAGGGTTCAAAAATTGGTATTTGCAAAGTGCCTCTAAATTTTCCAAAATTGTCACTAAGGCCCTAAATTCTCACTATTTGTTGTTGAGCCCAAAAATTCACCAAACTACTATTTGTTAGTTGAAGGACGGTAGTATTGCTTTGAGAAAGAAGCTGGCGTGCACTAGTTTTGTATGTTTTAGGAGGAAAAAGAGTATATAGCGCGTGGTCGCCGTGAAGGGACCTCTCCGAGATTGAGAGATTGGGAGGCTAGGAACCTTCCATTGGAAGGAGGACAAGCAATAGCAGAGGCTATTCGCCAAATGACAAAAATAGTACGAAATCAGATGGTGCAAGGGCAAAACGCAAGGCAAGAACCGCCTAGAGGAGAAAATCGAGGATGTCCGTTTGAAAGATTCCTAGTGTATAGATACCCAAACTTCGTGGGTACAGAAGGAGCCTTAAGAGACAATAAGTGGCTTATCGACTTGGTGAGAACTTTTGATATCAGTGGATGTAAGGAGGAGCAAAAGGTCCAGTACACCGGACACTTGCTTCAAGGAGAAGCCGGTATATGGTGGGATACGAAACGACAATTGTTGGCACGTGAGTTGGGAGGCATAGCTATTCTCACTTGGGAGCGGTTTAAGAAGGAAATTGAGTTGTTTCTTTCCGAAAACGGCGAATCATCAAAAAACACTAGAATTTAGGAATCTGACCCAAGGTAATTTGACTATGGAACAGTATGCGGCCCGGTTTATGGAACTGGGGAAATTCGCCAATCATTTGATTGGCATGGAGAATATGCAGGCGAAGTTTCAAGATAGATTGCAACCACGAATTCGGAATCAAGTTGCATGCCTGCAGTTTGAGAATTTCCAAGAATTGGTCAATGTTGCTTTGATAACAGAGGCAGAGCAACGGAGTCTGATCTCCCAAGTCCATGCGGACTGAAAGAGGGGAATGCCTTGCTCTCCTGGAAGGAACATGGAAAAGAGAAAGGTCCCCGCCACCATGGATAAAGGAAAGGGTATAATGGTTAGGAATGCGGTACTCGTCACACCACCACCATGCCGAAGATGCGGACGAAGGCATAGCGGTGAATGTTGATAAGCCACTGCAGCATGTCTTAAATGTTGTCAAACCGGCCATATGATCCGAGATTGCCCACATAACACGTTTGGAGGAAAAGCAACACTAGGTGGTAGAGTAAAGACCCCTGTGAAGGCTAAGGTTTACGCCATCACACCAGGAGAGGTAGATTTGGAAGCAGATGAGGCAACTGATGTCAGAGTAATCACTAGTAATATTTCCAACCCTACCTTGATTAGTAGCTAGTGTTTTTTTGATCCTTGAATAACCCTAGTTACCCTATTAGGTAAGGTTTAATTGATGCAACACACCACTTGTGCTCTGTTTAACTAGGTGCATCGCGATCTTTTGTGTCTATTGTTTGTGTGCAAAGATGTGAATTAAATGCGAAACCTTTGTCTCAAAAGGTTCTAGTAGCTATTTCAGACGAGAAAATAATTGGATACACACGTATAGTTAAGGATTGTCCGTTGGAAGTCGCGAGTTTGACCTTAACTGCTGACCTAATCATTTTTCATCTAATGGAATTCAACTTAATCCTAGGGATGGATTGGCTATCAAGGCATTATGCTAAGATAGACTGCCGAAGGAAGGAGGTGGTATTCTATTTTCCATCGAAAGATATAATCTATTACATGGGAGAGGCAATTAAGTTAGTTCCGTTGGTGGTAACTGCCAAACAAATTAAGAAGAGTTTGATGAGAGGAGCTACCATTTATCTCGTAGTTATGACTAGCACAACGAAGGAGCCTAAAGGAGGCCAGGGAATCCTAGTGATAGAAGACTTCCCAAAGGTTTTTGCCAACGATTTGCCTGGATTACACATAGACTGAGAAAAGGAGTTTGTAATCGAACTAGAGCTAGCATGTGATGACCAAGACTTTCTAGGCTTTTTGTGCAAATATTTTTAACAACAACCCATGAGAGTTTAAGCCTTCATAGGAAATTAGGGTTTGAAGCCCAATGGAATTAGGGCTCACACCCAACTCAAGTTCTTACATACCACTTGTTATCCAATAGAGCTATGTTTAGGACTTGATGAATCTAGATGGAAATGAGGGAAGAGATGTGAGAAGGATCTAGGGTTTGGTCTTACATGCCTACCATAGGAAATCAACTATCTTCTTGACATGTGTCATGCACGTAAGGAGGTTTGCTTGTAGAAAGAAGCTTTGTGACACTTGTCACAACGGGAGAAAGATTCTAGAAGGAGAATGATAAAGTTATGAAAAAGTGGAGCCTAAGGAAGGCCAAGAGGCCTTGCACGACAACCATGGGAGAAGGAAGATTTGCTTTTTGCCATGTGTCACACATGCAAAAAAGTAGGTGAAAACCTTTGTCTTGGGAAAGGGCAAAATCAAGCTTGGGAAGAGGAGGCTACACGCCTTGGAGGATTTCTAGAAGAATCTTGTGTAGGACACTTTGAGATGGACGGCTAGGACAAGGGAGTTTGTAAAATTTTGGACCAATCACATACTTGTCCAAAAGTTTGGTGAAAGAAGATCTTCTAGGGAAGATAGGGAAGTTTCGGCAGCCCATGTACACACTCCTCTCATGCTACTTGCCACACATGCACACATGAAGGAGATTGAGGAAGATTGCTAGCTTGACAATGACCTTTTAGCCATAAGGTTCATTGAACCAAGACATGAGGTGAAGAGGCAAAGTAGGAATGAGGGTTTCGGTTTTGAGGAAGGAGGCGCCACTTGTCCAAAAAGGGTCCTATTGTGTTTCCAACGCAATCAAATGATGAGCTAAAGCAAGAAGCCTTAGGGTGACACACCACTTGGCAACCATGCAAATGAGCTTGTGTGGTGCCCCCAGCCCTAACTTGGGATTAGACGGTGACTGAAATGCCTGGCATGTAACACAAGAAAACACACCCCTCGTACATGACAAATAATATGCTATGCACCTAAGTACACTAGCAGTATGCAATGACGTAGTAGCTGAAAAATAGTAAAAGTCGAATACTAAGCAACATGATAAGCAATTGCAAAGCACATGGCACCAAACTAATATCATGTCCCAAACATTCTCCAAACGTAAACATAAAGGCATAACATCCCAAAACATAGAGTATAGTTTAAAACTCTGCAAAACACGGGACCTCCTCGAAAGACATAGTTCCACAAAAGTTGAAGTCTAAAACCATAAATATTGTTTTCCTTCTTCTTCTTCTTCTTCTTTTTTTCCCAAAATAACTTAAACTCCCTTACTCTTCAAGAAGATTCAGGCTTTACACATTTTTCCAAAGCCTTATCCTTGTCCCAGTTGTTACCTCGCTTGAACTCCACAATGAATTCAAGTATACCAGTGATCTCACTGTCGATGGCCTCGAGTCGCTCCAGGATGGAGGGCTCGAACAAATTCACAGCTATCTTAGGCACAATCCTCTCCGAAGGAGGAGGTGCTGTTCTCTTCCTCTTGGTCATGGTCGTCATTTACTAAACCTGTCACAACTTCTACCATTCCGGTTGGAGAAAGGTAGTGGAAACTACTACAATGAGATTTCAAGAGATTTTAGCAAGTAATCACACAACATACCATAGTTAACACAAGCATACAAAAGGTATATCATGAAATGCATGTATGGACATGTACTTGACTTATGCCTTTGACCAGAACTTGTCTTATGCACTTTACCATTTTCAAAAGACTTGTAAAAGAGACTTGAGTTTTTTATGAAATTTTCTTAAATTTTTCTTATTCATGTGAACTTATTCAAAACTTGCCTTATCAGAACATATCACAAGATTTGCATTGGGTGATCTTTATCATATCACGAGATTTTCATCAAGTGATCATTATCTTATGAGCTCTTATCCTTGTTCAGAGGGTGGACACACACGATTCATGCTAACTCGACTATACTTTGTCGAGTTACATGCCTTATGCACCCACTAGGGTTAGGCGTTTCCTCGCTCTGGTATCCTTTGAAAAGAATCATTTCGAGGCTTGTCGATGGTACTTTGTCGACCTAGGGGTTACCACTCCATTCTTAAGCACTCCAAAATGGACAGAAGAGTTCCACTAGGACATTCCCCCTAGCACTTGGGGTCATGATAAGACTTATGAACTCTTTTCTTTGAAAACATTTTCTTTAAAAACACTTTTCAAAATTCTTTCTTTGAAAACACATTTCCCCAAATGCAGGTGACATGAGACTTATAACATGCTTACATATACTTGACATATGACATGTGAAATGCCGTGCATGAAATATCCAAGCATAACATGTTCTTTTCATAGCATGATAACATAAACCATATGAGCTATGAAAACACATACATGGAACCATGAGAACTTGCTTAGGCCGAAACTCATAAGTACAAAAACACAGAGATTCATCACTTAGACATGTTCCAAACTTCAAGCATATAATATAGAAATCAAGACATAGTGAAACAAAACATGAAATCTTAGGTTTTTGATCAAGGTCCGAAGCTTCCAAGACATGTTCAAACCAAAACATCAAATTGCATAAACCATCAACCTCAATCAAGTGAAAACCGAAACTTATAGGAGTATTTCATGGCATTTTCATCTCAAGTCCGAAACATATAATTCCCTCCTTAGAGTTACTCAAGATCATATTAGCATATTCAAACAAACAACCAAGAGATAACAAACAAAGCAATCGAAACCATGAAATGATTTACACAAATATATACAAGCATTAACCAAGAGTAAGTTGAGTGTATACTTACAAAAATCCACATAAAGAAATACTAACAAACTGTAAATCCGAACATACTAGATTAGAAAGAGTATCTAAAACCCTACCTCATGTTCTTGAGTGTGTATGTAGATTTCTAGGACATCACTTGGTCTCAAACCATTCGGCTTCTAGGGTTTTTAGGTTAAAACCCCTTCATTTCACTCATGAAGTAAAATAAAACCTAAAGTAAGCAAAGATACATGTGGTGGTCGAGAACATGGAGGATGAACTCCCCATTACTAATCAGCTTCAAGGGTTTTCTTAAAAACCCCAAGTCATTTTTCCAAGAAAACGTTAGAAAGTGTGGGTGTTCTATCTTTCTCAAAGTCTAATGAGATTTGAATCTCATTTTCGAATTGAGAAGTGACATGTGTGTGTGCAAAACTTAGAGGAAGCCGATCCTTACCTTGCTAATCCTTGATGGTGTCGAAATCTCTTCTCTTGCAAGGATCCTCCTTGTTTGATTGGAAAGAAAATACAAGAAAGTGAGGAAACTTTCAAATGAACATGGGAGAATTGTGTGGAGAGAGTGAGAGCTCATGCAATTCCAAAAAAAAAATAAAAAAAATGGCAAGGGAAAAGCCCCTTGGCATGAACCCCTTCCTTTTTATACAAGACCCATCACTTCCCTCCTTGGTTGCTTCCAAAAACCTTTGCATGGATGACAAGTGGCAAGGTTTCTTCTTCCCCTTTCCCTTTTGCTGAAATGCCTCTTGGGGTTCCCCACTTGGGTTGCATTGGGAAGAGACATCTTGGGAGGTGGCGTGTAGGGGTCCTCTTTGTGATGGCCCGAGCTTTTGTCTAGGCATGGCCCTTAGAATTTGTTCTAGGTTGCCATGGCATTTTAGGAGCCTTAGTTACTTTGGAAGGCCTTAAAAACCTTTGATGTAGTAACTTAAGCCCAAGAGGAAATTGACCCTAGTATACTTTGGAATTTTGGCCTTATTGGGAAACTTAGGTCCAATGGTTTAGGCCCATGATCCAATTCTAGGGTGCTAGAATGTTATACCTTGAACCTAGCCTTGAAAGTGGGTTAAGGGGGAGAGAGAGGTGTAGGAAAGCACCAAGATGGGCTTACACGCCTAGCCCATTGTTCTTTGCCCATAATTCAAGTTCTAAGGTAGGTTTCTTGAAAAATGGAGCCTAGGGGAGTTATATGGGTTTTTCTAGACGTTTTGCATAGGGAACTGAAGGGAGGCCTTTGGGATTTCGAATTTTGCTAGCTCTTGCCATGTGTCAAGCATGGACCAAGTTTCTAGAAGATTTTTGTGATAAGACTTTTATCAAGGACAAGTTTGCCCTTAGGGTTTCGACTAGTATATCCCCAAGCATTCCATTCACTTGCCACGTGTCACTTAGTGTATTTTGAACCAATGGCATGTGAAAGGTCACCTAGGGAATGTATATTAGGAAGATGAAGCAACACTTTAGGAATGGAAAAGTGGAGAGGACAGCTAGGGCTATGACACACGTCCAATGCCACTTGTCTTCCACGCCAAGAGTTTCTTGTTGGGAATGTGAAGAGACATGCATGATTTTACCGAGTTACCCCTTGAAAATATATTAACTTGTTTAAGAAAAGGAAGGACATAAAAGGGAAAGAGGGATTTTCGGTGCAGGGAGGGAAGTCCAACACGCCACCTCCCAAGAAATGCCCCTTCCCAATGCAATCTAAGTGGGGAACTCCAAGAGGCTTCTCGGTTTTGAGAAAGGGAGAAGAAGGAACCTTGCCACTTGTCTTTCATGTAAGGGTTTTGATGCAAACAAGGAGGGAAGTGAAGGGTCTCATATATAAAGAGAAGGGTTCACGCCTAGGAGGCTTTC